>NW_020528758.1:0-300000 GCF_003368295.1 Carassius auratus
ATTAACATGAATAATATTTATATAGAATTCATTCATGTCAGTTAATATTCCAACCACTTAAACATTAAAACATTGTTTTATTGTGTGATTTTTTTCCAAGCACATTTTACCAATTCAAACCATATCAATTTAATAACTACCATTATTTTTTATTTATCATTTATGAGTGCTATACAAAGTCCAGGAAAGCTGGAAGAGAAAAAACTTATATATCATGTGTGCAGAATTATTAGGCATGTTTTCCTTTACAGATGAAATGCGCTAAAAAAGATTTTAACTCAAACTGTTTTTAACTCAAAGTCGAAAATATGAAATACCCATGAGAAATATCAAACACAAATGCAATACAGAAATGGATAATTAAGACTTGACCATTGTAAAAAAATGCAAAATGCTGACAGGGTCATGAAGAAGAAAGAAGAAGAAAAAAACGGTTAAGAAGAACTGACAAAAAGAATTGCAAAAATTATTAGGAATTTAGTGTGAAGATAATATTTTAGTCAATTTTGCAAGACAGACTTTCAGGAAAGGAGGTGGAATAAAAATGAGCTCCTAAATCTTAATCTCCGGATTCAGGAAAATATATTCCTCAAACCATCGGACAAGAGGAGGTGGTGCTGGTCCTTCACGAGTCACTCTAATCTGTTCATAAAGCCTATATATAAAGTCTTAATATATAGTATTTCACAATACTTCATGGTATTCTAATTAAATCATTTTTGGAATCTTAGATATCTCAGAACCTGACACATTGTAATTCTGAGACTCCAGGAAAGTGGCAGTTCTGTAAAAATGTTGGCACTGGAGACTAAATGCTCCCTGATAGTTTTCACACCTAATTCACTTAACACACACACACACACACACACACACACACACACATTACCCACAGTGACAGAGGGACAGAGTGACATCAGATGTATGATAGTTTTTTAATTTTCTATCATCCATATAGTGTTGTATAGTCATGAAACTATGCATATTTCCTCAGAATGACTTGTCTTCTATGTGTATATTTTTTTAAGTGTTTAGAAGCTGCACTTAAAAAAAATAAAAGACATTTACTGGTTACTTTTTTTACTGTTATTTCAAAAAATCACCATGACAAAACCATTCAAGCTATTCAAAATTAATTCGCACCTGTTCTGTAAGATAAATTCTTTAAACAGTGGTAAAAGAGGATGTGGTGCTGATCCTTCAAGAGTCACTCAAAACGTATCTGTCCATAAAGCTTATAAAGAATTATTCTTAATATACAGTTCACAATACTTCAGCTTGTTATTCTAATTATGTGAGGGTTATTTTATCAGTAAAATACATAAAATACATATTATTTTTCTTTGAAAGATTTCTATAAATGATTTAAATCATACTTGTTTCTACAATAATTATTTAAAAGTAATCCTATAGCACCATCTGGTGGCCATTATTGGTACTAAGAATTGCAAGCTTGATTTATATGTTATGATAGTTTTAATTTTATGCTGGCTCTTGAAAATGATAAAGCTATGAAACTTACTGTGCTTCCTTCAAATGATGACTTCTACGTATATAAAAAATTATGAAGAGTTGTAATTAAAAATTTTAAAGATATAGTAAAATAACTATTGTATTTTTTTATGTTACTTTAATAAATCGCTATGGCCACACCATTTAAGGTATCCTAAACCCATTTGAAATTTAACATCTTCAGTATATGGCTTCATGTTAAAACAGTTTGGTGTGAACTACTTGTGTCTTCTTGGAGGAGAATGAATTCATTTACAGGCTGAGTTTATCATAAATCCACAATAACATTTCTGAGTTCTGTATCAATCTGTGTTGTTGTTTGTTTATTTTAATTTTTTATTTTTCATAGGAAGATAACTGACCCTTTACTCTCCTTTTTAATAAATGTGCTTATAAAACCAAGAACAAGCTATTTATAGCTGTATTTATAAACTGCTTACTAATGACTATTAATATTGGGACAAGGCTTTATAAAGCATGAACTGACTATTTACTAATGAGTGCAGTTATTATAAAGTGTTATCAATGCATTTGCTAATCTTAACAAATTAGACATTATTTTACAGTGTTATCAAATCCTTAAATGATTTGTAAGTGTTTTGTAATGATTTTATTGACCTACAAGCATTTGTGAAAGTTCTGCTTGCATTACAGCTTAGTCTTGATCTGTGAGCTGAACAGATTTACTGTTACATCCATGAGATTATGTAAATTCAAATAAATATCATGTCACAGGATGTCAGAGATCAGTATCAAATGAGTTTGAAATTATTATCTGCAGCACAAATAAGGTTTTTTAGGATTTTTTAAAAAAAACTAAAACTGTCAGAAAAGGATAAGGCCTAAGATTTCTATGTGAGTGGCTAAATTTATTTGTTTTTATAACTATAATGCATAAACTATGAAAGTATACAAAATGTATAAAAAAGTACAACAGTTATTGTTTTCCAATGTTTTTTATTTATTTAATTTATTTTTGGGGATTTACATAAAAACAAATTAGCCTACTGCAATCATTCTAAACAGCTTGAATAAAACCTGTTAATATTTATTATAGACCACTGTAACTGTGTATAATCTAACAAACAAGTTTATTATGAAAATAAAAGTGTGTACACCAGATAAATTGGACGATAAAGAAATTGCTAACAATAGTATAATAGAGCATGTTTTAGGTTTTTAGGCGTTTAGATGCAGAAATGGACAAATCAAATGTAAAATAAAATGTAATTGATTTAATTAAATATAGATTAATTCTTGTTAGAGCAAAATAATAAATAAATACGTACACACATTAAAAAAGCAGCCAAGATGAATGAATTTCATTTTTTATATAGATTAAAATTGAAGACAGAAGCAGCTGGTATATGCGGTCACTTAATATTAAAATCCAGTAGATCCACTTCAGATTTATTTCTCAACAGTTTATGTCTACGTGGCTGTTTTCGTTTATATTCGCCAAGCTATTATGTATTTTGAAATAATCTTGTCCGTTATGTGTTCGTTCTTACGACGAAAGGCAGAATCCTGCAGCTCGAGAGATACATGTTATTCTGCCAGTCGCGCTTTCAAATAGTCTTGCACACTTAAACGGGTCACAAACACCTGCATTTAGGACGTGTTGTGTTATAATGGGTGTATTGTGTGCATTTATGACAATATTTTATTTGAAAAAGCTCTTAAACAAGAATAAATTCGTTTGTTTTGAACTTGTGACACTGTGCGCGCTGATCGGAGGCAGTGATTTCAGATAGGCAGCCGCGAATATTTCATTTTCACACAAACAGTTCAAAAACATCTGAATGTAGCTCCTGGTGTGTTCTAATTGGTGAATTGTGTAATATCGCTTTAATATTTTAATTTTAAAAGCTATAAAACAAGAATAAACTCGTTTTTTCTGAGCTCATCATTCCACACGCTCCTGCTCAGAGCGTGATTCATCTCTCGTGTTTCTCACGTATCACTGACCACACATCAATTATTAATGAGCCCTGACCTGGTAATAATCATATATGTTGGTTTAGCTTGTCAGTGTGAATTAAATCTAAGTATTTATTTGTATTTTAACCGATTTAAAAATGAAACTAAAAGAGAGTCTCCTCCCTTTCAGTCGAATTTCCCTTTCAGGAATTGCACCTGTAGGGGCGCATTTTCTCTCAGACAATGTAAGTCTCAGCACATAATACTCAAACAGATGGACAGAGTGAGATGAGATGTCTGACAGTTTTTTAATTTTCTGTTATCCATACAGTGTTGTAAAGTCGTGAAACTATCCATATTTACTCAGAATGACTTTTTTTCTGTATGAAAAAAGGTTTTGAAGTGTTTGGAATTTAAAAATGCAGGACAATTAATAATTCCATTTTTACTGTCATTTAAAAAAATCTCCACGACAAAACCGTTCAAGCTATCCAAAATCCTTTGGCAATTTAAGTTGTTTAAAATGTTTTGGCATCATGTAGACAAAGTTTGGTGTGTATAGTGTTACTCTCCTCTGAGCAGTATGCATTAATTCACAGCTAAATGTAAAAAAAAATCCACATTCAAATCAAAATAGCTGACTTCCTGTTGATCGTAGCTGATGACTGTGAATTAGAAAGTTGTCCGTCTTGATAAGAACAATTTTTGTACCGAGTTTGGTATCTGTAGCTAAAACTAACCCCCCCACTTTTGACAAAAGGTGGCGCTATAGAGTGCCTCTTCCACGCCCTCTTATGAACTTTTGCCAGTGTCTAGTCATCATAAATACTGATATGTGTTCTGAATTTCATGAAATTCTAACTATGTTATATGCCTTAAAATCACCTGAGAAGTATTCAAGTTTGACATGTTGCCACGGCAACAATATTTTTAGATATCAATATCCCCCTAGCAGATTAATATAGGCTGTGTTTTAACATTATTCTGATGAAGTTTGAAGCAAATCGAGTAAAAATAAGATGCTGAATACAAAGCATTTTGAAAATGACACACTTCCTGCTGCCAGTTGGTGGCGCTATAACTTTGACTCCTAATAGTCACATATATGCGATCGACATCATACAAAGAATAATCTGATGAAGTTTGATTAAAATCAGGAAATGTATGTGGATGGTATTAGACACTTCCTGTTTCTCATTTCTCGCCATAATTTCAACGCCTCGCCACGAGCAAACCGTTTGAGATATCAAAAATCCCCTGGCAATGTTTCATCCCCAGTGTCTTGAGATCATGTTGACCGAGTTTGGCGGCAATCGAGTAAAAAACCTATGACAAGTATTTCAAATTCCAGAGCATGCGCTTTTTACATAACTCTAAATAGCTGACTTCCTGTTGGGCGGAGCCTATGACATGCAATACGCAAGTTGTTCGGCACGATGAGATCTATATGTGTACTGAGTTTCATATTAATACGTGCAAGTATGTGTGAGCTATATATCAACATTTATGACTGTGTTCCAGGGGGCGCTGTAGAGCCCCTGTGCCACGCCCGTGTCCCAGCCTCTGCAGGCTCCTAAAGGCCACAGATTCCAAATTGTGCGCAAACTTTCAAGAGTTTTTGAGTATGTTAAGGACCCCAAAAGCCCCCACAACTTTGACGACAAATATGAATAATAAACCCCAAATAGCCAACTTCCTGTTGGGCGGAGCCTATGATATGCAATACGAAAGTTGTTTGTATTGATGAGTTCTATATGTGTACCGAGTTTCGTACGTCTACGTGCAAGTATGTATGATATATGGCCCTCCATATTCCAGGGGGCGCTGTAGAGCCCCTGTGCCACGCCCGTGTATCAGTCTCTGCCCGGCCCTAATGGCCGCAGGTTCCAATGTGTGTGCCAATTTTCAAGACTTTTTAAGCATGTTAAGGGCCCCAAAAGCCCCCGAAACCTTGAAGAAAAATAATAATAATAAATAATAATAATAATAATAATAATAATAATAATAATAATAATAATAATAACAAATAATCCTAAGGAAAACAATAGGGCTCTCGCCCTCCAGGCTTGAGCCCTAATAATAATAAATATAGCTGCAAGCAGCGATGGCGGGCTCAAGCCACCAATGCCATCGCCACCCCGGTGGCATCAGGTAAACTGTGCCCAGCGGGCACATGCATTCACAATATCCCTCTGACAGTGAGGTTTTAAAGGATACGCCAGATAAAGGGTTAATCCGAATCATCTAGACTTTAAAATCACATTCACAGAACAATATATATTTAACTTTAGTAACACTTTACAATAAGATTTCATTTATAAACATTATGTTAATATGAACAATATTTATATAACATTCATTCATGTCAGTTCATATTCCAAAATTAAACATTAAAACATTGTTTTATTGTGATTTTTTTTCCAAGCACATTTGACCAATTCCAAACCATATCAATCTTAATAACTACCATTATTTTTCATTTAATCATTTATGAGTGCTATACAATAGTCCAGGAAAGCTGGAAGAGAAAAACTCCTTATATTCATGTGTGCAGAATTATTAGGCATGTTTCTTTTACAGATGAAATGCGCTAAAAAAAGAGTTTTAACTCAAACTGTAAAGTTGAAAATTATGAAATACCCATGATAAATATCAAACACACATGCAATACAGAAATGGATAAGTTAAGACTTGACCATTGTACAAAAAATGCTGACTGGGTCATGAGGTCAGAAAAGAAGAAGAAAAAAACAGGTCAAGAAGAACTGACAAAAATAATTGCAAAATAATTAGGAATTAATGTGAAGATTAATTTTTAGTCAATTCTGCAAGACAGACTTTCAGGAAAGGAGGTGGAATAAAAATGAGCTCCTAAATCTTAATCCCGGATTCTGGAAGATATATTCCTCAAACCATCGAACAAGAGGAGGTGCTGCTGGTCCTTCACGAGTCACTCTAATCTGTTCATAAAGCCTATATATAAAGTCTTAATATATAGTATTTCACAATACTTCATGGTATTCTAATTCAATCATTTTTTGGAATCTTAGATCTCTCAGAACCTGGCACATTGTAATTCTGAGACTCCAGGAAAGTGTCAGTTCTGTAAAATGTTGGCGCTGGAGACTAAATGCTCCCTGATAGTTTCACACCTAATTCATTTAACACACACACACACACATTACCCACAGTGACAGAGGGACAGAGTGACATCAGATGTATGATAGTTTTTTAATTTTCTATCATCCATATAGTGTTGTATAGTCATGAAACTATGCATATTTCCTCAGAATGACTTGTCTTCTATGTGTACATTTTTTTTGAAGTGTTTATAAGCTGCACTTTAAAAAAATAAAATACATTTACTGGTTACTTTTTTACTGTTATTTAAAAAAAAAATCACCACGACTAAACCATCCAAGCTATCCAACATTCATTCGCACCTGTTCTGTAAGATACATTCTTTAAACAGTGGTAAAAGAGGATGTGGTGCTGATCCTTCAAGAGTCACTCAAAACTTATCTGTCCATAAAGCCTATAAAGAATTATTCTTAATATACGGTTCACAATACTTCAGCTTGTTATTCTAATTAAGTGAGGGTCATTTTATCAGTAAAATACATAAAATTCATATTATTTTTCTTTGAAAAATTTCTATAAATGATTTAAATCATACTTGTTTCTACAATAATTATTAAAAAGTAATCCTATAGCTCCATCTGGTGGCCATTATTGGTACTAAGAATTGCAAGCTTGATTTATATGTTATGATAGTTTTAATTTTATGCTGGCTCTTGAAAATGATAAAGCTATGAAACTTACTGTGCTTCCTTCAAATGATGATTTCTAGGTATATAAAAAATTATGAAGAGTTGGAATTAAAAATTTTAAAGATATAGTAAAATAACTATTGTATTTTTTTATGTTACTTTAATAAATTGCTATGGCCACACCATTTAAGGTATCCTAAACCCATTCGAAATTTAACATCTTCAGTATATTGGCTTCATGTTAAAAAAGTTTGGTGTGAACTACTTGTGTCTTCTTGGAGGAGAATGAATTCATTTACAGGCAGAGTTTATCATAAATCCACAATAACATTTCTGAGTTCTGTATCAATCTGTGTTGTTGTTTTTTTATTTTTATTTTTTTATTTTTCATAGGAAGATAACTGACCCTTTACTCTCCTTTTTAATAAATGTGCTTATAAACCAAGAACAAGCTATTTATAGCTGTATTTATAAACTGCTTACTACTGACTATTAATATTGGGACAAGGCTTTATGAAGAATGAACTGACTATTTACTAATGAGTGCAGTTATTATAAAGTGTTATCAATTCATTTGCTAATGTTAACAAATTAGACATTATTTTAAAGTGTTATTAAATCCCTTAAATGATTTGTAAGTGTTTGGTAATGATTTTATTGACCTACAAGCATTTGTGAAAGTTCTGCTTGCATTACAGCTTAGTCTTCATCTGTGAGCTGAACAGATTTACTGTTACATCCATGAGATTATGTAAATTGAAATAAATATCATGTCACAGGATTGTCAGGATCCTGCCCTGACAGTCTTGTCTGTACTGTCTTTGTTCAATGTGTCTTTGTTTATTTTGTGCCTGAGCACATGGTTGTGTCTCTTGTGTCTACCACGTGCTCCTCTTGTCCCACCTCCTTGTTTTCCCTGGTCACGCCCTCTTGTTTAGTCCCCATTAGTCAGAGTGTTGTCACCTGTTTCTCATGTCTCTG
This sequence comes from Carassius auratus, assembly GCF_003368295.1. Classification (NCBI taxonomy): domain Eukaryota; kingdom Metazoa; phylum Chordata; class Actinopteri; order Cypriniformes; family Cyprinidae; genus Carassius; species Carassius auratus. The sequence goes on from NW_020528758.1 coordinate 8,181, forward strand.
TATGCTCTTATTGTGATCACTTCCCTCCTGTGTTTGCCGGTTCGTTTTGTGTGTGAGTTAGTGTCTGCTTAGCTTGCTAACTGTTCTAAACTAATAGCGGTTTTTCCTTGTCAGTTTAAGTCTGGTATTTGTTAGTTTAAGTTTATCTTGTCACTGTTTATTCTAGTCTAGTTTAAGTGTTTCTTTTTGTTTGGATCTCACTTTTAATTTGACTTAAGTTTGACTTGTTCTTTAAAGTATTTATTTTCCCCTTTAGAGTTATTTTCTTGGTTCGTCTTCCAGTTATTTCTAGAACTTTGTTTTGTATTTGTTTCTTTACCTTTTTAGTTTACTTTGGTTATTTCCTTAGTTAATCTGATTTCTAGGTCATAGCCCCTTGTCTGATTTTTGCCCTTGTATTAGTATTATTATTATTATTATAGTTGTTGTTGTTGTTGTTCTCATGTTGTCTTAAGTCTTGTCTAGTGTTTTGTGAGTTCTGTCTGTTCCTGTCTTACCCGCTGACTTCTCCCTGGCTACTGGGTCTCCCCGCCTGGAGGTCTGACGTGTGTGGCTATACCCCTATAGTCAAGTGCCCTTGGTTCCTGGGGTTGTGGTCTGGTCCCTTGCACAGCCTCCTCTACAGTCCTGCACTCGGTTGTCACCCAGAGCCTCCCTTGGCGGTCATCCCCCCAAACTGCCTGCTCCACTGTCTACCCATCTACCCAATCCTACTGTCTGGACTGTTCAAGCCACTCCCTCCTATCGTGCTTTGTCTTTTGTCAATAAACGTTCCTTGTTCACTCTGCATCTGGGTCCTCTCCCTCAGTAACCCTGACAGAACGAACCGGCCAAGTCAGGACCCAGCAGAATGAGTATCAAGATCCTACCCCCTGCAAATGCTCAGGAGAGACTGGCCCGCCAGCAAGGCCTGGGTGCACTTCGGCAGCAGGGACAAGAGGTGAGGGCCTTTGCCCAATTCTTTTGGACTATGTCTAGGGGCCTTGAGTACCAGGATGCAGCCCTTAAGGATGTCTTCAACCTCTGTTTGGATGATCCACTGCCTCAGTGGGAGATGGAGCAATTGAGGATCTTGGACTTTTGGAACTTTTCCAATTATTTGCACCACCGCAAGGATTGGCAGATACTTACACCACCAGAGTCCCCCTACAGTGATCACCCCACTCTCACTCCATCGAGTCCTGTCCCTGATCATCTTTTGACTCCCACTGAGAAAAGGAGAGTGAGAAGGAGGGCGGCCAAAGCTGCTGCATCTGTCATGGAGGCCTCTGAGCTGGTTCCAGCCTCCGAATCGGCTGAATCCCTCATAGTCACGTCCGAGTCAACCAAGTGCTCTGAAGCAGTCAAGCTCAAGGAAGCCGTGAGGGAGGTTCCCCTGTTAGCCCCTGTTCCTGTGCCAGTCAAGCCTGTTTTAGTCCGTTCAAAGCCAGTCAAGTCCAGTCCTGAAAATTCTGTGTCAATGTCAGTTCATGTAAGTCAAGATGTAGGTGACGTGAATGCTTACAGGCCTGGGAGACGAAAGGGTAGGAGGACCCGCGCCAGGAGAGCTAGACACCTTAGTCTGGAGATCCCTCCTGCAGTTTCCCTGGGTGATCTCAAGTGGCCTGCTGCTTCAGTAATGACCATGGAGTCCAGTGGTGAGCAGCCAGCTCCAGAGCTCACTCCAGTGTCTGCTCCAGCCCCTGTGTCTAGCCCACAGAGGACTCCAATCTTGGTGGCCCCAGCGGGCAATTCCACACCCCTCGAGGGCGGTCATGAACCCACTCCCGAGTCTGTTCCAGTAGCCCCGGAGGGCAGCTCAGCAGCCCCTGAGGGCGGTCAAGAACCCACTCCCGAGTCAGTTCCAGTAGCTCCTGAGGGCAGCTCAGCAGCCCCTGAGGGCGGTCAAGAACCCACACCCGAGTCAGTTCCAGTAGCCCCGGAGGGCAGCTCAGCAGCCCCTGAGGGCGGTCAAGAACCCACTCCCGAGTCAGTTCCAGTAGCCCCTGAGGGCAGCTCAGCAGCCCCTGAGGGCGGTCAAGAACCCACACCAGAGTCAGTTCCAGTAGCCCCGGAGGGCAGCTCAGCAGCCCCTGAGGGCGGTCAAGAACCCACACCCGAGTCAGTTCCAGTAGCCCCGGAGGGCAGCTCAGCAGCCCCTGAGGGCGGTCACGAACCCACTCCTGAGTCAGTTCCAGTAGTCCCGGAGGGCAGCTCAGCAGCCCCTGAGGGCGGTCACGAACCCACTCCCGAGTCAGTTCCAGTAGCCCCGGAGGGCAGTCCAGACCCAAGTCCAGAGCCCATTCCTGCAACCCCAGGGGGCCCTCAAGAATCAGTCCCTGAGTCCATTCCTGCAGCCCCAGAGGGCAGTTCGTCCACCCGCCAGGCCACTCAGAGGTCAGTCTCTGAGCCCGTTCCTGCCGCCCCAGGGGGCAGTTTATCAGCTTCTGAGTCTCTTCCTGTGGCCCAGGAGGGCATTTCGACAGTCCCCACAAACCTTCCACAGTCGCCTTTGGAGCCCGGTCCAGAGAACCCTAATCTCTTTGAGGCCATTCCAGAATCCCTTGCTAGTCATGTCTTGCCAACCAAGAATACCCGGCAGTCCACCCTGAATACCCAGTCCAGTTGGCAACCCTTGCCTGTGAGAGGTGTTCCTGTAGGGAGAGGTGCCACCAGCCATGCCACCACCTTTGCAGAGTTGGATAGACCGGGTTTCCCCAAGCCGGCAGCACCCTGGCTTAACCATTCCCCTGGAACTTTTTCCACCCCTCCCAGCCCACCCCCTGTTTTCCCTGATAGGCCTGGATTTCCAAGGTTTTCATCCCACCCACCCCCCCAGTCAGTACCATCTTGGCCCCCTACCATGCCTGTGCCCCCTTTCACTCCTCCACCCAGGGTGGACGCCTGGAGGCGTCCTTTGGAGGGGGGGTACTGTCAGGATCCTGCCCTGACAGTCTTGTCTGTACTGTCTTTGTTCAATTTGTCTTTGTTTATTTTGTGCCTGAGCACATGGTTGTGTCTCTTGTGTCTACCACGTGCTCCTCTTGTCCCACCTCCTTGTTTTCCCTGGTCACGCCCTCTTGTTTAGTCCCCATTAGTCAGAGTGTTGTCACCTGTTTCTCATGTCTCTGTATGCTCTTATTGTGATCACTTCCCTCCTGTGTTTGCCGGTTCGTTTTGTGTGTGAGTTAGTGTCTGCTTAGCTTGCTAACTGTTCTAAACTAATAGCGGTTTTTCCTTGTCAGTTTAAGTCTGGTATTTGTTAGTTTAAGTTTATCTTGTCACTGTTTATTCTAGTCTAGTTTAAGTGTTTCTTTTTGTTTGGATCTCACTTTTAATTTGACTTAAGTTTGACTTGTTCTTTAAAGTATTTATTTTCCCCTTTAGAGTTATTTTCTTGGTTCGTCTTCCAGTTATTTCTAGAACTTTGTTTTGTATTTGTTTCTTTACCTTTTTAGTTTACTTTGGTTATTTCCCTAGTTAATCTGATTTCTAGGTCATAGCCCCTTGTCTGATTTTTGCCCTTGTATTAGTATTATTATTATTATTATAGTTGTTGTTGTTGTTGTTCTCATGTTGTCTTAAGTCTTGTCTAGTGTTTTGTGAGTTCTGTCTGTTCCTGTCTTACCCGCTGACTTCTCCCTGGCTACTGGGTCTCCCCGCCTGGAGGTCTGACGTGTGTGGCTATACCCCTATAGTCAAGTGCCCTTGGTTCCTGGGGTTGTGGTCTGGTCCCTTGCACAGCCTCCTCTACAGTCCTGCACTCGGTTGTCACCCAGAGCCTCCCTTGGCGGTCATCCCCCCAAACTGCCTGCTCCACTGTCTACCCATCTACCCAATCCTACTGTCTGGACTGTTCAAGCCACTCCCTCCTATCGTGCTTTGTCTTTTGTCAATAAACGTTCCTTGTTCACTCTGCATCTGGGTCCTCTCCCTCAGTAACCCTGACAAGGATGTCAGAGGTCAGTATCAAATCAATTTGAAATTATTATTTGCAGCACAAATAAGGTTTTTTAGGATTTTTAAAAATCCCTAAAACTGTCACAAAAGGATAAGGCCTAAGATTTCTATGTGAGTGGCTAAATTTATTTGTTTTTATAACTATAATGCATAAACTATGAAATTATACAAAATGTATAAAAAAGTACAACAGTTAATCTTTTCCAATGTTTTTTATTTATTTAAATTAACAATTTAAAAAAATTAGCCTACTGCAATCATTCTAAACAGCTTGAATAAAACCTGTTAATATTTATTATAGACCACTGTAACTGTGTATAATCTAACAAACAAGTTTATTATGAAAATAAAAGTGTACACCAGATAAATTGGACGATAAAGAAATTGCTAACAATAATATAATAGAGCATGTTTTAGGTTTTTAGGCGTTTAGATGCAGAAATGGACAAATCAAATGTAAAATAAAATGTAATTGATTTAATTAAATATAGATTAAGTCTTGTTAGAGCAAAATAATAAATAAATACGTACACATTAAAAAAGCAGCCAAGATGAATGAGTTTAATTTTTTATATAGATTAAAATTGAAGACAGAAGCAGCTGGTATATGCGGTCACTTTGATATTAAAATCCAGTAGATCCACTTCAGATTTATTTCTCAACAGTTTATGTTCACTTGGCTGTTTTCGTTTATATTAGCCAAGTTATTATGTATTTTGAAATAATCTTGTCCATGATGTGTTCTTTCTTACGACGAAAGGCAGAATCATGCAGCTCGAGAGATATGTTATTCTGCCAGTCGCGCTTTCAAATAGTCTTGCGCACATAAACTGGTCACAATCCATTTAGCTCGTGTTGTGTTATAATACGTGTATTGTGTTCATTTATGGCAATAATTTATTTTAAAAAGCTCTTAAACAAGAATAAATTCGTTTGTTTTGAACTTGTGACACTGTGCGCGCTGATCGGAGGGAGTGATTTCAGATAGGCAGCCGCGAATATTTCATTTTCACACAAACAGTTCAAAAACATCTGAATTTAGCTCTTGGTGTGTTCTAATGGGTGAATTGTGTGATATCGCTGCAATACTTTATTTTTAATAGCTATAAAACAAGAATAAACTCGTTTTTTCTGAGCTCGTCATTCCACACGCTGGTGCTCAGAGCGGTGATTCATCTCTCGTGTTTCTCACGTATCACTGACCACACATCAATTATTAATGAGCCCTGACCTGATAATAATCATATATGTTGGTTTAGCTTGTCAGTGTGAATTAAATCCAAGTATTTATTTGTATTTTAACCGATTTAAAAGTGAAACCAAAAGACAGTCTCCTCCCTTTTTCAGATGCCTTTATTAGTCCTGTAACTGCACCTGTAGGGGCGCATTTTCTCTCAGACAATGGAAGTCTAAGCACACACACTCAAACAGATGGACAGAGTGAGATGAGATGTCTGACAGTTTTTTAATTTTATGTTATCCATACAGTGTTGTAAAGTCATGAAACTATGCATATTTACTCAGAATAACTTTTTTTTCTGTATGAAAAAAGGTTTTGAAGTGTTTGGAATTTAAAAATGCAGGAAAATTAATAATTCCATCTTTACTGTCATTTAAAAAAATCACTACGACAAAACCGTTCAAGCTATCCAAAATCCATTGGCAATTTAAGTTCCTCAATGTTTTGGCATCATGTAGACAAAGTTTGGTGTGTATAGTGTTACTCTCCTCTGAGCAGTATGCATTAATTCACAGCTAAATGTAAAAAAAAAATCCACATTCAAATCAAAATAGCCGACTTCCTGTTGGTCATAGCTGATGACTGTGAATTAGAAAGTTGTCCGTCTTGATAAGAACAATTTTTGTACCGAGTTTGGTGTCTGTAACTAAAACTAACCCCCCCACTTTTGACAAAAGGTGGCGCTATAGAGTGCCTCTTCCACGCCCTCTTATGAACTTTTGCAAGTGTCTAGTTATCATAAATACTGATATGTGTTCTGAGTTTGATGAAATTCTAAGCATGTCATATGCTTCAAAATCACCTGAGAAGTAGTCCAGTTTGACATGTTGCCACGGCAACAATATTTTTAGATATCAATATCCCCCGGCAGATTTATATCAGCTGTGTTTTAACATTATTCTGATGAAGTTTGAAGCAAATCAAGTAAAAATAAGATGCTGAAATCAAAGCATTTTGAAAATGACACACTTCCTGCTGCCAGTTGGTGGCGCTATAACTTTGACTCCTAATAGTCACATATATGCGATCGACATCATACAATGAATAATCTGATGAAGTTTGATTAAAATCAGGAAATGTATGTGGATGGTATTAGACACTTCCTGTTTCTCAATTCTCGCCATAATTTCAACGCCTCGCCACGAGCAAACTGTTCGAGATATCAAAAATCCTCTGGCAATTTTTCATCCCCAATGTCTTGAGATCACATTGACCGAGTTTGGTGGCAATAGAGTAAAAAACCTATGACAAGTATTTCAAATTCCAGAGCATGCTCTTTTTACATAACTCTAAATAGCTGACTTCCTGTTGGGCGGAGCCTATGACATGCAATATGCAAGTTGCTCAGCACAATGAAATCTATATGTGTACTAAGTTTCATATTAATACGTGCAAGTATGTGTGAGCTATACATCAACATTTATGACTGTGTTCCAGGGGGCGCCGTAGAGTCCCTGTGCCACGCCCGGGTCCCAGCCTCTGTAGGCTCCTTAAGGCCAAAGATTCCAAAGTGTGCGCACATTTTCAAGAGTTTTTGAGTATGTTAAGGACCCCAAAAGCCCCCACAACCTTGACGACAAATATGAATAATAAACCCCAAATGGCCAACTTCCTGTTGGGCGGAGCCTATGATATGCAATACGAAAGTTGTTTGTATTGATGAGTTCTATATGTGTACCGAGTTTCGTACGTCTACGTGCAAGTATGTATGATATATGGCCCTCCATATTCCAGGGGGCGCTGTAGAGCCCCTGTGCCACGCCCGTGTATCAGTCTCTGCCAGGCCCTAATGGCCGCAGGTTCCAATGTGTGTGCCAATTTTCAAGACTTTTTAAGCATGTTAAGGGCCCCAAAAGCCCCCGAAACCTTGAAGAAAAATAATAATAATAAATAATAATAATAATAACAAATAATCCTAAGGAAAACAATAGGGCTCTCGCCCTCCAGGCTTGAGCCCTAAATATAGCTGCAAGCAGCGATGGCGGGCTCAAGCCATCAGTGCAACGCCACCACTGTGGCATCAGGTAAATTGTGCTCAGCGGGCACATGCATTCACAATAGACTTCTGGCAGTCAGATTTTAAGGTATACGGCAGTTAAAGGGTTAATCCGAATCATCTAGACTTTGAAATCACATTCACAGAACCATATATATAACTTTAATAACACTTTACAATAATATTTTATTCATAAACATTAACTATGTTAACATGAACAATAATTATTTTAAGATAATTAACAATAATTAGGTTACGACTTGACCATTGGACAAAAAATGGTGACCTCACTTCCCTCAGACAGACAGAGTGGCCAGAGTGAGATCACGTCAGTTAAGAAGTCTGACAGTTTTTTAATTTTCTGTTGTCCATACAGTGTTGTAAAGTCATGAAACTATGCATATTTCCTCAGAATGCTTTGATCTCTGTATGAAAAAAAATGCTTTGAAATGTTTGGAAGCTGCAATTTAAAAATACAAGCCAATTAATGATTCCCTTTTCACTGTCATTTCAAAAAATCACCACGACAAAACCGTTCAAGCTAACCAAAATCCATTCGCAATTTAAGTTCCTCAAGGTTTTTGCAACATGTAGACAAAGTTTGGTGTGTAATTCACAAAATAATTTTCCCCAAAATCCATATTTAAATCAAAATAGCGGACTTCCTGTTGGTTGTAGCTTATGACTGTGAATTAGAAAGTTGTCCGTCTTGATAAGAACAATTTATGTACCAAGTTTGCTGTCTGTAGCTAAAACTAAATAAAATGCATTATTAGTATTATTATTATTATTATTAGCTGTACACTTGATAAAAAATAAATAAATATAAACTTATGCAATCGTGAATATATATATATATATATATATATATATATATATATATATATATATATATATATATATATATATATATATATACACACACACACACACATATACATAAATTCAAGTGTACAGTTTTCTTTTATTGCATCTTGAAATAAATATTTCTGAGTTCTGTGTTTATTTATTTATTATTATTATTTTTTATTTTAGGAAGATTGCAGCCTTTAATCTCCTCAAAATAAATGTGCATATAAACCATGAACAATTTAATTATAGCTGTATTTATAAAATGCTTACTAAAATATTAATTTTGGGAGAAGTCTATATAAAGCATGAACTGACTATTTACTAATGCTTAGCTAAGGAGTGCAGCTATTATGAAGTGTTACCAATGCATTTACTAATGATAATAATTGAGACATTATTTTAAAGTGTTACCAAATCCTTAAATAATTTAAAAATGTTTTGTTATGATTTCATTAACCTATAAGCATTTGTGAAATAGTTAAATAGCTTGCATCACAGCTTAGTCTTCATCTCTGAGCTGAACAGGTTTACTGTTACATCCATGAGATTATGTAAATTCAAATAAATGTCATGTCACAGGGTTTCAGGGGTCAGTATCACATGAGTTTGAAATTATAATTTGCAGCACAAGTATTTTTAGATTTTTTTTTTTAATCCCTGAAACTGTCAGAAAAGGATAAGGCCTAAGAGATTTCTTAAGCTGTAATGAAAACAGCACATTTAGCAACAACAACAAAAAAATTACAATTTAAAATACAGTTTTTTTCTGGTGATTAAAGAGATGTTTAAGTCTCTCTCTCTCTCTCTCTCTCTCTCTGTCTGTCTGCTACTCAGCTCACACCCCTCCCCCACTCACACTCACACACACACACACACACACACACACAGACAGTCAGCACACATACATTCCTCACACAGAGTGACAGAGTGAGATCAGTTATCTGACAGTTTTTTAATTTTCTTTTAATCATACAATGCTGTAAAGTCATGAAACTATGCATATTTCCTCAGAATCACTGGTTTTCTAAATGAAAAATGTTTTTTAAAGGTTTGGAAGCTGCAATTTAAAAATACAAGACGATTAATGTTTCACTTTTTACTGTTATTTCAAAAAATCACCACGACAAAACCTTTCAAGCTATCCAAAATTCATTCGCAATTTAAGTTCCTCAATGTTTTTTCTTCATGTAGACAAAGTTTGGTGTGTATAGTGTACTTCCCCTGTGAGGAGTATGCATTAATTCACAAAAGAATATTCTCAAAAATCCATATTCAAGTCAAAATAGCCAACTTCCTGTTGGTCGTAGCTTATGACTGTGAATTAGAAAGTTGTCCGTCTTGATAAGAACAATTTATGTACCAAGTTTGGTGTCTGTAGCTAAAACTAATCCCCCCACTTTTGACAAAAGGTGGCGCTATAGAGTGCCTCTTCCACGCCCTTTTAAAAGCTTTTGCCATGGTCTAGCTATCTTTAATACTGATCTGTTTCGAGTTTCATGTAAATCTGAGCTAGTTATCTGCCTAAAAATCACCAGAACAGAACATTCAAGTTTGACACGTTGCCATAGCAACACTATATTAGATATAAATATCCCCACAACAGATTTTCTTCGGCCGTGTTTTGTCATTATTCTGATGAAGTTTGAAGCAAATCAAGTAAAAATAAGATGCTGAATTCAAAGCGTTTTGAAAATGATTCACTTCCTGCTGCCAGTTGGTGGCGCTATAACTTTGACTCCTAATAGTCACATATATATGATCGGTATCATACAATGAACAAACCAATTAAGTTTGATCAAATTCAGGAAATGTATGTGGATGTTATTAGACATTTCCTGTTTCTCATTTCTCGCCATAATTTCAACGCCTCGCCACGGGCAAACCGTTTGAGATATCAAAAATCTCTTCGCAATTTAGCATCCCCAATGTCTTGAGATCGTGTTCACCGAGTTTGGTGGTGAACGGGTGGAGTTCCTCAGAGGAGTATATCAAATTCCAGAGCATGTGTTTTTCATAAAACCCTAAATAGCCAACTTCCTGTTGGGCGGAGCTTATGACATGCAGTGTGAAAGTTGTTTGGTTTGATGAGTTATATATATGTACCAAGTTTCATATGTATACGTGCAAGTATGCATGATATATGGCCCTCAGTACTACAGGGGGCGCTGTAGAGCCTCTGTGCCACGCCCGTGTATCAGACTCTGCCCGGCCCTAATGGCCGCAGGTTCCAAGGTGTGTGGCAATTTTCAAGAGTTTTTGAGCATGTTAAGGGCCCCAAAAGCCCCCGAAACCTTGAAGAAAAATAATAATAATAATAAATATAGCTGCAAGCAGCGATGTCGGGCTCAAGCCGTCAGTGTAACGCCACCCTGGTGGCATCGGGAAAACTGTGCCCAGCGGGCATAAGCATTTACAGTAACCCTCTGACAATCAAGTTTTAAGGGATGTGGCAGTTAAAGGGTTAATCCGACCAATCTAGACTTTGAAATCACATACACAGAACAATATATATATAACTTTAGTAACACTTTATTTTAAAATTTATAAAAAATGTATAAGGTGTGCATTTTAGCTGACACCTATATGAACACATTACAATTGTTTTGTGACTGCAAGTCTTTCTTCTCAAATGCTACTGAGTGGTCGCGAGCGCGGATGGGAGAATGGCGCATATTTGTTTTGTTTTTTTGTTTTTTTTGAGCAACTGGGATGGTGCCCCCTCTGGGAGTTGGTGCTCTACGAAGACTGCACACTCTGCATATAGGGAGCGGCGGTACTATCTGGAAGATATATTCCTTGAACCATCGTACAAGTGGAGGTGATGCTAGTCCTTCAAGAATCGCTCAAAACCTTTTCAAGTGTACAGTTTCCTTTTTATTGCATCTTGAAATAAATATTTCTGAATTCTGAATCAAACTGGGTTGTGTTTATTTATTTATTTTATAAGACAGCTGAGACTTTAATCTCCGCTGTAATATATGTGCTTTTAAATCAAGAACAATGTATTTATAGATGTACTACTGCTTAATAATGACTATTATTAAGGGAAAAGGCTTTATAATCATGAACTATTTGCTAATGCTTAGCTAATGAGTGCAGTTATTATAAAGTGTTACCAATGCATTTACTAATGTTAACAAATTAGACATTATTATACAGTGTTACCAAATCCTTTAATAATTTATTAGTGTTTTTAAATTATTTTAATGACCTATAAGCATTTGTGAAATAGTTTTACTTGCATTGCAGCTTAATCTGTGTAATAAACAAATCTCCATATTCATCGGGAAGAAGGAGGCGGGAACCAGTGCACAATCAAAAATCATTTTAATACTCAAAAGTAAATACACAACGGCGCACCAGCCCCTCGCGGACGACTGGTGCGCGCAAATAAAAACCAAAACATAAAATAATATCCCAGGCCTGGTCCTCTCTCGTCCTTCACGGTCGTCACTCCAGTTTTATATCCTTCCATCTCCTACGTGGGACTCGATACTAGCGGTGGGGCTCAGGTGTAGCTCATCTCCAATCACTACACCTGGCCTCACTCCTCGTTCCCACGCCTCTCGGCCCCGCCCCACTCGCCACATACCCCCATCGCCCCTCGCAGGCCGGGGGGTACTCCCGAGACTGCGCTCTACTCCCCCCCCCCCTTCCCTCCGGGGGAGACCGCTCACGGGGACCTGCGGGAACCTGGGGGTAGGACAGACGAGGCGAGAGAAAAGGAGATGGAAGGAGGAGCGACAGGGACGAGAGAGGGGAGAGAGGAAAAAAAAAAAAAAAAAAAATCCGGTTCCCAGACGCACTGCTGCTCGGCCCTCCACCGGCTGGGTGATCTCCTCCGCGGTGCCCGGCGGTGGCACTGGACGGCCCTCGGCGGACGGCACGACACTCCTCCGCCGCCCGGTGGACGGCGACGGCTCCTCCGATTTTGGGCAGCGGCAGGAGTCCCCCGTTCCCTGCCCCTCCGGATTCCGTCACGGAGGCGGCAGGCTCTGGCCCCCTGGCGAACGGCGCCGACTCCTCCGCTCCCTCACGGACGGCAGCCGCCCCTCCTTGTCGTGGGCGGTCGGCAGCGAGCTCGCCCGTCCCCGGCAACTCGCTCCAGCCCACCGCCTCGAGCGTCAATGGCGGCACGTACCTCGCCAGCTCGAGGGCACCGCGGATTCACCACAGCGGCGAGGGATCTTCAGCAGCGCGTCCCTCCTTCTCCCGGGCTTCGGCACCACTGTAACAATATTCAAATCTCCATATTCATCGGGAAGAAGGAGGCGGGAACCAGTGCACAATCAAAAATCATTTTAATACTCAAAAGTAAATACACAACGGCGCACCAGCCCCTCGCGGACGACTGGTGCGCGCAAATAAAAACCAAAACATAAAATAATATCCCAGGCCTGGTCCTCTCTCGTCCTTCACGGTCGTCACTCCAGTTTTATATCCTTCCATCTCCTACGTGGGACTCGATACTAGCGGTGGGGCTCAGGTGTAGCTCATCTCCAATCACTACACCTGGCCTCACTCCTCGTTCCCACGCCTCTCGGCCCCGCCCCACTCGCCACAATCTGTCAGTTGAAGAGTTTTACTGTTACATCCATGAGATTAATATATGTCATGTCACGTCACAGGATGTCATAGGTCAGTATCAAATGAGTTTGAAATTATTATTTCCAGCACAAATAAGGATTCTTAGGATGTTTTTAAATCCCTAAAACTGTCAGAAAAGGATAAGGCCTAAGGTATTTCTTAAGCTGTAATGAAAGGGAAAAAAAACACCACCATTAGCAACAACAAAAACAATAAACATTTAAAATACTGATTTTTTTTCCCCCTGATGATTAAAGAGATGATTAGGTCTCTCTCTCTCTCTCTCTGCCAGACAGCCCCTCCCTACAGTCCACACACACTGTCAGTCACCAAACATTCACAGTCACCAACCCTCTCACACTCCCCCTCCCTCTCCCCCTCCCTTTCCTCACACAGACAGAGTGGCCAGAGTGAGATCATGTCAGTTAAGAAGTCTGACAGTTTTTAAATTTTCTGTTGTCCATACAGTGTTGTAAAGTCGTGAAACTATGCATATTTCCTCAGAATGATTTGATCTCTGTATGAAAAAATGCTTTGAAATGTTTGGAAGCTGCAATTTAAAAATACAAGCCAATTAATGATTCCCTTTTTAGTTCTGTGTTTGTTTATTTGTATTTTTTTATTTATTTTTTATTTTGGAAGATAACAGCCTTCAATCTCCTCAAAATAAATGTGCATATAAACTATGAACAATTTAATTATAGCTGTATTTATAAAATGCTTACTAAAATATTAATTTTGGGAGAAGGATATATAAAGCATGAACTGGCTATTTACTAATGCTTAGCTAGGAGTGCAGCTATTATGAAGTGTTACCAATGCATTTACTAATGTTAACAATTGAGACATTATTTTAAAGTGTTACCAAATCCTTAAATAATTTAAAAGTGTTTTGTTATGATTTCATTAACCTTTAAGCATTTGTGAAATAGTTCTGCTTGCATCAGAGCTTAGTCTTCATCTGTGAGCTGAACAGTTTTACTGTTACATCCATGAGATTATGTAAATTAAGATAAATGTAATGTCACAGGGTGTCAGAGGTCAGTATCAAATAAGTTTGAAATTATTATTTGCAGCTAAAATAAGTATTTTTAGAATTTTTTTTAATCCCTGAAACTGTCAGAAAAGGATAAGGCCTAAGATATTTCTTAAGCTGTAATGAAAACAGCACAATTAGCAACAACAACAAAAAAAATATAGCTGCAAGCAGCGATGGCGGGCTCAAGCCACCAATGCCATCGCCACCCCGGTGGCATCAGGTAAACTGTGCCCAGCGGGCACATGCATTCACAATATCCCTCTGGCAGTGAGGTTTTAAAGGATACGCCAGATAAAGGGTTAATCCGAATCATCTAGACTTTAAAATCACATTCACAGAACAATGTATATTTAACTTTAGTAACACTTTACAATAAGATTTCATTTATAAACATTATGTTAATATGAACAATATTTATATAACATTCATTCATGTCAGTTCATATTCCAAAATTAAACATTAAAACATTGTTTTATTGTGATTTTTTTTCCAAGCACATTTGACCAATTCCAAACCATATCAATCTTAATAACTACCATTATTTTTCATTTAATCATTTATGAGTGCTATACAATAGTCCAGGAAAGCTGGAAGAGAAAAACTCCTTATATTCATGTGTGCAGAATTATTAGGCATGTTTTCTTTTACAGATGAAATGCGCTAAAAAAAAGAGTTTTAACTCAAACTGTAAAGTCGAAAATTATGAAATACCCATGATAAATATCAAACACACATGCAATACAGAAATGGATAAGTTAAGACTTGACCATTGTACAAAAAATGCTGACTGGGTCATGAGGTCAGAAAAGAAGAAGAAAAAAACAGGTCAAGAAGAACTGACAAAAAGAATTGCAAAATAATTAGGAATTAATGTGAAGATTAATTTTTAGTCAATTCTGCAAGACAGACTTTCAGGAAAGGAGGTGGAATAAAAATGAGCTCCTAAATCTTAATCCCGGATTCTGGAAGATATATTCCTCAAACCATCGGACAAGAGGAGGTGCTGCTGGTCCTTCACGAGTCACTCTAATCTGTTCATAAAGCCTATATATAAAGTCTTAATATATAGTATTTCACAATACTTCATGGTATTCTAATTCAATCATTTTTTGGAATCTTAGATCTCTCAGAACCTGGCACATTGTAATTCTGAGACTCCAGGAAAGTGTCAGTTCTGTAAAATGTTGGCGCTGGAGACTAAATGCTCCCTGATAGTTTCACACCTAATTCATTTAACACACACACACACACACACACATTACCCACAGTGACAGAGGGACAGAGTGACATCAGATGTATGATAGTTTTTTAATTTTCTATCATCCATATAGTGTTGTATAGTCATGAAACTATGCATATTTCCTCAGAATGACTTGTCTTCTATGTGTACATTTTTTTGAAGCATTTATAAGCTGCACTTTAAAAAAATAAAATACATTTACTGGTTACTTTTTTACTGTTATTTAAAAAAAAAATCACCACGACAAACCATTCAAGCTATCCAAAATTCATTCGCACCTCTTCTGTAAGATAAATTCTTTAAACAGTGGTAAAAGAGGATGTGGTGCTGATCCTTCAAGAGTCTCTGAAAACGTATCTGTCCATAAAGCCTATAAAGAATTATTCTTAATATACGGTTCACAATACTTCAGCTTGTTTTTCTAATTAAGTGAGGGTCATTTTATCAGTAAAATACATAAAATTCATATTATTTTTCTTTGAAAGATTTCTATAAATGATTTAAATCATACTTGTTTCTACAATAATTATTTAAAAGTAATCCTATAGCTCCATCTGGTGGCCATTATTGGTACTAAGAATTGCCAGCTTGATTTATAAATTATGATAGTTTTAATTTTATGCTGGCTCTTGAAAATGATAAAGCTATGAAACTTACTGTGCTTCCTTCAAATGATGACTTCTACGTATATAAAAAATTATGAATAGTTGGAATTAAACATTTTAAAGATATAGTAAAATAACTATTGTATTTTTTTATGTTACTTTAATAAATCGCTATGGCCACACCATTTAAGGTATCCTAAACCCATTTGAAATTTAACATCTTCAGTATATGGCTTCATGTTAAAACAGTTTGGTGTGAACTACTTGTGTCTTCTTGGAGGAGAATTAATTCATTTACAGGCTGAGTTTATCATAAATCCACAATAACATTTCTGAGTTCTGTATCAATCTGTGTTGTTGTTTGTTTATTTTTATTTTATTTATTTTTCATAGGAAGATAACTGACCCTTTACTCTCCTTTTTAATAAATGTGCTTATAAACCAAGAACAAGCTATTTATAGCTGTATTTATAAACTGCTTACTACTGACTATTAATATTGGGACAAGGCTTTATAAAGAATGAACTGACTATTTACTAATGTGTGCAGTTATTATAAAGTGTTATCAATGCATTTGCTAATGTTAACAAATTAGACATTATTTTACAGTGTTATCAAATCCCTTAAATGATTTGTAAATGTTTTGTAATGATTTTATTGACCTACAAGCATTTGTGAAAGTTCTGCTTGCATTACAGCTTAGTCTTGATCTGTGAGCTGAACAGATTTACTGTTACATCCATGAAATTATGTAAATTCAAATAAATATCATGTCACAGGATGTCAGAGGTCAGTATCAAATTAATTTGAAATTATTATTTGCAGCACAAATAAGGTTTTTTAGGATTTTTAAAAATCCCTAAAACTGTCAAAAAAGGATAAGGCCTAAGATTTCTATGTGAGTGGCTAAATTTATTTGTTTTTATAACTATAATGCATAAACTATAAAATTATACAAAATGTATAAAAAAGTACAACAGTTATTCTTTTCCAATGTTTTTTATTTATTTAAACTTTTTTTTTTTTTTTTTGGATTTACATTTAAAAAAATTAGCCTACTGCATTCATTCTAAACAGCTTGAATAAAACCTGTTAATATTTATTATAGACCACTGTAACTGTGTATAATCTAACAAACAAGTTTATTATGAAAATAAAAGTGTACACCAGATAAATTGGACGATAAAGAAATTGCTAACAATAGTATAATAGAGCATGTTTTAGGTTTTTAGGCGTTTAGATGCAGAAATGGACAAATCAAATGTAAAATAAAATGTAATTGATTTAATTAAATATAGATTAAGTCTTGTTAGAGCAAAATAATAAATAAATACGTACACATATTAAAAAAGCAGCCAAGATGAATGAGTTTAATTTTTTATATAGATTAAAATTGAAGACAGAAGCAGCTGGTATATGCGGTCACTTAATATTCAAATCCAGTAGATCCACTTCAGATTTATTTCTTAACAGTTTATGTCCACGTGGCTGTTTTCGTTTATATTCGCCAAGCTATTATGTATTTTGAAATAATCTTGTCCTTGATGTGTTCGTTCGTACGACGAAAGGCAGAATCCTGCAGCTCGAGAGATATTCTGCCAGTCGCGCTTTCAAATAGTCTTGCACACTTAAACGGGTCACAAACACCTGCATTTAGCTCTTGTGTTATAATGGGTGTATTGTGTGCATTTATGGCAATATTTTATTTGAAAAAGCTCTTAAACAAGAATAAATTCGTTTGTTTTGAACTTGTGACACTGTAAGCGCTGATCGGAGGCGGTGATTTCAGATAGGCAGCCGCGAATATTTCATTTTCACACAAACAGTTCAAAAACATCTGAATTTAGCTCTTGGTGTGTTCTAATTGGTGAATTGTGTGATATCGCTTTAATATTTTATTTGTTAAAGCTATAAAACAAAAATAAACTCGTTTTTCTGAGCTCGTCATTCCACACGCTCATGCTCAGAGCGGTGATTCATCTCTCGTGTTTCTCACGTATCACTGACCACACATCAATTATTAATGAGCCCTGACCCGGTAATAATCATATATGTTGGTTTAGCTTGTCAGTGTGAATTAAATCCAAGTATTATTTTGTATTTTAACCGATTTAAAAATGAAACTAAAAGAGAGTCTCCTCCCTTTCAGTCGAATTTCCCTTTAAGGAATTGAACCTGTAGGGGCGCATTTTCTCTCAGACAATGTAAGTCTCAGCACATAATACTCAAACAGATGGACAGAGTGAGATGAGATGTCTGACAGTTTTTTAATTTTCTGTTATCCATACAGTGTTGTAAAGTCGTGAAACTATCCATATTTACTCAGAATGACTTTTTTTTGTATGAAAAAAGGTTTTGAAGTGTTTGGAATTTAAAAATGCAGGACAATTAATAATTCCATTTTTACTGTCATTTAAAAAAATCACCACGACAAAACCGTTCAAGCTATCCAAAATCCTTTGGCAATTTAAGTTGTTTAAAATGTTTTGGCATCATGTAGACAAAGTTTGGTGTGTATAGTGTTACTCTCCTCTGAGCAGTATGCATTAATTCACAGCTAAATGTAAAAAAAAATCCACATTCAAATCAAAATAGCTGACTTCCTGTTGATCGTAGCTGATGACTGTGAATTAGAAAGTTGTCCGTCTTGATAAGAACAATTTTTGTACCGAGTTTGGTGTCTGTAGCTAAAACTAACCCCCCCACTTTTGACAAAAGGTGGCGCTATAGAGTGCCTCTTCCACGCCCTCTTATGAACTTTTGCCAGTGTCTAGTTATCATAAATACTGATATGTGTTCTGAATTTCATGAAATTCTAAGCATGTTATATGCCTTAAAATCACCTGAGAAGTATTCAAGTTTGACATGTTGCCACGGCAACAATATTTTTAGATATCAATATCCCCCTAGCAGATTAATATAGGCTGTGTTTTAACATTATTCTGAGGAAGTTTGAAGCAAATCGAGTAAAAATAAGATGCTGAATACAAAGCATTTTGAAAATGACACACTTCCTGCTGCCAGTTGGTGGCGCTATAACTTTGACTCCTAATAGTCACATATATGCGATCGACATCATACAAAGAATAATCTGATGAAGTTTGATTAAAATCAGGAAATGTATGTGGATGGTATTAGACACTTCCTGTTTCTCATTTCTCGCCATAATTTCAACGCCTCGCCACGAGCAAACCGTTTGAGATATCAAAAATCCCCTGGCAATTTTTTATCCCCAGTGTCTTGAGATCATGTTGACCGAGTTTGGCGGCAATCGAGTAAAAAACCTATGACAAGTATTTCAAATTCCAGAGCATGCGCTTTTTACATAACTCTAAATAGCTGACTTCCTGTTGGGCGGAGCCTATGACATGCAATACGCAAGTTGTTCGGCACAATGAGATCTATATGTGTACTGAGTTTCATATTAATACGTGTAAGTATTTGTGAGCTATACATCAACATTTATGACTGTGTTCCAGGGGGCGCTGTAGAGCCCCTGTGCCACGCCCGTGTCCCAGCCTCTGCAGGCTCCTAAAGGCCACAGATTCCAAAGTGTGCGCAAACTTTCAAGAGTTTTTGAGTATGTTAAGGACCCCAAAAGCCCCCACAAATTTGACGACAAATATGAATAATAAACCCCAAATAGCCAACTTCCTGTTGGGCGGAGCCTATGATATGCAATACGAAAGTTGTTTGTATTGATGAGTTCTATATGTGTACCAAGTTTCGTACGTCTACGTGCAAGTATGTATGATATATGGCCCTCCATATTCCAGGGGGCGCTGTAGAGCCCCTGTGCCACGCCCGTGTGTCAGTCTCTGCCCGGCCCTAATGGCCGCAGGTTCCAATGTGTGTGCCAATTTCAAGACTTTTTAAGCATGTTAAGGGCCCCAAAAGCCCCCGAAACCTTGAAGAAAAATAATAATAATAAATAATAATAATAATAATAATAACAAATAATCCTAAGGAAAACAATAGGGCTCTCGCCCTCCAGGCTTGAGCCCTAATAACAATTTAAAATAATATTTTTTTCTGGTGATTAAAGAGATGTTTAAGTCCCTCTCTCTCTCCCTGTCTTGTCTGCCACTCACCTCACACCTCACACCTCTCCCCCACTCACACTCACACACACACACACACACACACACACACACACACACACAGACACATACATTCCTCAAACAGAGGGACAGAGTGAGTTGAGATATCTGACAGTTTTTTAATTTTCTTTTAATCATACAGTGCTGTAAAGTCATGAAACTATGCATATTTCCTCAGAATCACTGGTTTTCTGAATGAAAAATGTTTTTTAAAGGTTTGGAAGCTGCAATTTAAAAATACAAGACGATTAATGTTTCACTTTTTACTGTTATTTCAAAAAATCACCACGAAAAAACCGTTCAAGCTATCCAAAATTCATTCGCAATTTAAGTTCCTCAATGTTTTTTTTTTAATGTAGACCAAGTTTGGTGTGTATAGTGTACTTCCCCTGGGAGGAGTATGCATTAATTCACAAAAGAAAATTCCCAAAAATCCATATTCAAGTCAAAATAGCCAACTTACTGTTGGTCGTAGCTTATGACTGCGAATTAGAAAGTTGTCCGTCTTGATAAGAACAATTTAAGTACCAAGTTTGGTGTCTGTAGCTAAAACTAACCCCCCCACTTTTGACAAAAGGTGGCGCTATAGAGTGCCTCTTCCACGCCCTTTTAAAAGCTTTTGCCATGGTCTAGCTATCTTTAATACTGATATCTGTTTCGAGTTTCATGTAAATCTGAGCTAGTTATCTGCCTAAAAATCACCAGAACAGAACATTCAAGTTTGACAGGTTGCCATGGCAACACTATATTAGATATAAATATCCCCACGACAGATTTTCTTCGGCCGTGTTTTGTCATTATTCTGATGAAGTTTGAAGCAAATCAAGTAAAAATAAGATGCTGAATTCAAAGCGTTCTGAAAATGATTCACTTCCTGCTGCCAGTTGGTGGCGCTATAACTTTGACTCCTAATAGTCACATATATACGATCGGTATCATACAACGAACAAACCAATTAAGTTTGATCAAATTCAGCAAATGTATGTGGATGTTATTATACATTTCCTGTTTCTCATTTCTCGCCATAATTTCAACGCCTCGCCACGGTCAAACCGTTCGAGATATCAAAAATCTCTTCGCAATTTAGCATCCCCAATGTCTTGAGATCGTGTTCACCGAGTTTTGTGTTGAACGGGTGGAGTTCCTCAGAGGAGTATATCAAATTCCAGAGCATGTGTTTTTCATAAAACCTTAAATAGCCAACTTCCTGTTGGGCGGAGCTTATGACATGCAGTGTGAAAGTTGTTTGGTTTGATGAGTTATATATATGTACCAAGTTTCATATGTATACGTGCAAGTATGCATGATATATGGCCATCGGTACTACAGGGGGCGCTGTAGAGCCCCTGTGCCACGCCCGTGTATCAGACTCTGCCCGGCCCTAATGGCCGCAGGTTCCAAGGTGTGTGCCAATTTTCAAGAGTTTTTGAGCATGTTAAGGACCCCAAAAGCCCCCGAAACCTTAGAAAAAAATTAGAAGAATAAAAATAAAAAAAATAAAAAATAATAATCCTAAGGAAAACAATAGGGCTCTCGCCCTCCAGGCTTGAGCCCTAATAATAACAAATAATCCTAAGGAAAACAATAGGGCTCTCGCCCTCCAGGCTTGAGCCCTAAATATAGCTGCAAGCAGCGATGGCGGGCTCAAGCCACCAATGCCATCGCCACCCCGGTGGCATCAGGTAAACTGTGCCCAGCGGGCACATGCATTCACAATAGCCCTTTGGCAGTGAGGTTTTAAAGGATACGGCAGTTAAAGGGTTAATCCGAATCATCTAGACATTAAAATCACATTTATATATATATATATCCCATATATATATATATATATATATATATATATATATATATATATATATATATATATATATATATATATATATTAATCCTGGATTCTGGAAGATATATTCCTCAAACCATCGGACAAGAGGAGGTGGTGCTGGTCCTTCACGAGTCACTCTAATCTGTTCATAAAGCCTATATATAAAGTCTTAATATATAGTATTTCACAATACTTCATGGTATTCTAATTAAATAATTTTTTGGAATCTTAGATCTCTCAGAACCTGACAAATTGTAATTCTGAGACTCCAGGAAAGTGGCAGTTCTGTAAAATGTTGGCGCTGGAGACTAAATGCTCCCTGATAGTTTCACACCTAATTCACTTAACACACACACACACACACACACACACACACACACACACACACACACATTACCCACAGTGAGAGAGGGACAGAGTGACATCAGATGTATGATAGTTTTTTTAATTATCTATCATCAATATAGTGTTGTATAGTCATGAAACTATGCATATTTCCTCAGAATGACTGGTCTTCTATGTGTACATTTTTTTGAAGTGTTTAGAAGCTGCACTTAAAAAAAATAAAAAGACATTTACTGGTTCCTTTTTTACTGTTATTTCAAAAAATCACCACGACAAAACCATTCAAGCTATCCAAAATTCATCCGCACCTGTACTGTAAGATACATTCTTTAAACAGTGGTAAAAGAGGATGTGGTGCTGATCCTTCAAGAGTCACTCAAAATGTATCTGTCCATAAAGCCTATAAAGAATTATTCTTAATATACAGTATTTCACAATACTTCAGCTTGTTATTCTAATTAAGTGAGGGTCATTTTATCAGTAAAATACATAAAATTCATATTATTTTTCTTTGAAAGATTTCTATAAATGATTTAAATCATGTTTCTAAAATAAGTATTTAAAAGTAATCCTATAGCTCCATCTGGTGGCCATTATTGGTACTAAGAATTGCAAGCTTGATTTATATGTTATGATAGTTTTAATTTTATGCTGGCTCTTGAAAATGATAAAGCCATGAAACTTACTGTGCTTCCTTCAAATGATGACTTCTACTTATATAAAAAATTATGAAGAGTAAGAATGAAAAATTTTAAAGATATAGTAAAATAACTATTGTATTTTTTATGTTACTTTAATAAATCTCTATCGCAACACCATTTAAGCTATCCTAAACCCATTCACAATTTAACATGTCAGTATATTGGCATCATGTTGAAAAAGGAGTATGGAGTAGTATGAGGAGGAGTATGAATGCATTTACAGGCTGATTTTATCATAAATCCACAATAAAATTTCTGAGTTCTGTATCAATCTGTGTGGTTGTTTGTTTATTTTTATCTTTTATTTTTCATAGGAAGATAACTGACCCTTTACTCTCCTTTTTAATAAATGTGCTTATAAACCAAGAACAAGCTATTTATAGCTGTATTTATAAACTGCTTACTACTGACTATTAATATTGGGACAAGGCTTTATAAAGCATGAACTGACTATTTACTTTTTGAGTTTTAAATTATTATTTGCAGCACAAATAAGTTTTTTTAGGATTTTTAAAAATCCCTAAAACTGTCAGAAAAGGATAAGGCCTAAAATTACTATGTTAGTGGCAAAATGTATTTGTTTTTATAACTATAATGCATTAACTATGAAATTATACAAAATGTATAAAAAAGTACAACAGTTATTGTTTTCCAATGTTTTTTATTTATTGAATGTACAATAACAATAATTTTTTGGGGGGATTTACATTTAAAAAAATTTGCCTACTGCAATCATTCTAAACAGCTTGAATAAAACCTGTTAATATTTATTATAGGCCACTGTAACTGTGTATAATCGAACAAACAAGTTTATTATGAAAATGGAAGTGTGTACACCAAATAAATTGGACGATAAAGAAAATACAATAGTCAATAGTATAATAGAGCATGTTTTAGGTTTTTAGGCGTTTAGATGCAGAAATGGACAAATCAAATGTAAAATAAAATGTAATTGATTTAATTAAATATAGATTAAGTCTTGTTAGAGCAAAATAATAAATAAATAAATAAATAAATACGTACACACATTAAAAAAGCAGCCAAGATGAATGAGTTTCATTTTTTATAGATTAAAATTGAAGACAGAAGCAGCTGGTATATGCGGTCACTTAATATTAAAATCCAGTAGATCCACTTCAGATTTAATTCTCAACAGTTTATGTTCACGTGGCTGTTTTCGTTTATATTAGCCAAGCTATTATGTATTTTGAAATAATCTTGTCCGTGATGTGTTCGTTCTTACGACGAAAGGCAGAATCCTGCAGCTCGAGAGATCAATGTTATTCTGCCAGTTGCGCTTTCAAATAGTCTTGCGCACATAAACGGGTCACAAACACCTGCATTTAGCTCGTGTTGTGTTATAATGGGTGTATTGTGTGCATTTATGGCAATAATTTATTTTAAAAAGCTCTTAAACAAGAATAAATTCGTTAGTTTTGAACTTGTGACACTGTGCGCGCTGATCGGAGGCAGTGATTTCAAATAGGCAGCCGCGAATATTTCATTTTCACACAAACAGTTCAAAAACATCTTAATTTAGCTCTTGGTGTGCTCTAATTGGTGAATTGTGTGATATTGCTGCAATACTTTATTTTTAATAGCTATAAAACAAGAATAAACTCGTTTTTTTCTGAGCTCGTCATTCCACACGCTCCTGCTCAGAGCGGTGATTCATCTCTCGTGTTTCTCACGTATCACTGACCACACATCAATTATTAATGAGCCCTGACCTGATAATAATCATATATGTTGGTTTAGCTTGTCAGTGTGAATTAAATCCAAGTATTTATTTGTATTTTAACCGATTTAACCCTTTCGAGTCTATTAACGCATATGCGTTTTGAGTCATTTTCTCCTGATAACCCCGAAAAGAACTTAAATTACACTCTCAGTTTTAATCGTACAGATAAGAGCAATGCATCAATCAAATCTGTAAAGGGTCTACTTTTTTTTGGATACAGACATAATAACAAAAAACCTTTGTGCACTTATAAAATAAAGATAACAAACAAGGTGCGCTGTCTACAGTCTGTGTCTCCGCTGATCGTCATTGTACAAACATTTCATTAAAATGAACTGTAACTCCGTGAATACTCAACGAAGAGTTATGAGAGAGATCAGGGGCGTCGCACCCGTGGGGGATGTGGGTGTTTTAACACCCACACTTTTCCCGGTGAGAGGGTTCAACACCCACACGTTTTCTGCAGTTTTTCCGCAGTTTTGCACAAACGCCTTACTACAGTCGCTCCTCCGTTTCTCTGGCCGCTCTGTGTGTGCACTCGCCGCGGCTGCCTCCTCCCCCCTCCCTCTCATGACACCTGCTTTGAGCCTGACCGGCTGATGATTGGCTGTTCTGCCTTAAGTCCCGCCTCTCTTGGGGTGTTATTGGTCAGCTCGTGCTGAGGAGGCGGGCGGGCACCTAGGCGGGAAGAGTTTGGGAAGATGTTCTGTTATCGTTTTTGTTGACATGTCGAGTGTTTTCGGTATTATATTTCGTTTTTTAGACTAATGCTAATTTATATTATTGGGATATTGTTCAGCAGCTAGCTAAATTCGGTTATGTAACGTTATGTGGCATGCAATGTATAACATAACTGTGATGAAGAAGGCAGGGAATTGCCAAGGAGGGTGGACAAACTGGCATTGTTAAGCAGTGTATTTATGGGTTCATTGCCAGTGCAACTGATTTTGATATTTTGAGCATTGTTTGTTGATTACCTGAATACTTTTGTGGATGCTTACTGAGTGTTTGATTGTAACGTTACCTGTTGAGGAGAAAAAAGTGAGAAATGATGACATTGTTTGCCTACCTGTTGAAGAATTATGAAAGAAAAATTTATATTATTTTAATGTTTAAAAACAGTAAATTGTTACATTTTTATACCACCAGAGAAAAAGCTCTGTGTGTGCGTTTTTTTTCTCTCCCCTTTTCTAATTTTTTTTTTTTTAATGTAGGATCATTTTTTTTTCCCAGCCAAACTTTAAGCCCTGCATTTTGTACCCCTCTGTCACTATTCAGTGTTTTTTTTTTTTATTGTTTATAAACAAACCACATCCATCCCCCACACTTTTGAAAAGCTTGCTACGCCCCTGAGAGAGATATCTATAGAAAGCCTGGAATGTCTACTTTTAAACTAAACAAGTGCTGCCGAAATTACTTTATTCTGAGATAAAGTAATCCATATGAAAACAACGCGATGTCTATTTTTCATATCTCCGATCATTATATCTAATGTGACCACGCCCCCGCGCTGAACGCGCTATTCAGATTCAAACTGAAGCGCGCGGCTTGCATACGCCCACACAGAAGAAAAAGCAGCGAGGCTGTTCTTCAAGTTTTTATTTTATTTTACTGTTTGCTTCGCGATGAGAGGAATAAGACATAATTCACCCCAAAAAGATGTGATGTGGTTGAGGATTTGAGAAATGGATTTCCTCAGAAAAAAGAATGAAGCTCTTTATTCAGCAGAGATCATAAACACGAGTAAGTCTCTTTTTATTTATTTGTACTAGTTTTCACATAAAGTGTAAACATTTTACTAGTCAGACTTTTTCCAAATACTTTTTCCAAACTATAATTCCTGACTAAACGTATAATCAAGTGAAACATTATGAAGTTTCAATAACAATATACAATACTATACCATTCAAAAGCTTGATGTAAATAATATAAATGTGACAAATAGAGATAACTCTAACAAATGTAAAAACAATGCAGTTCTTTCGATTTATTCCCCCTAAAAAAAAAAACCTGAAAAATATTCTCAGCTCTTTTCAACATTAATAATAATAATAATGATGATGATAATAATAAATGGGGTTTATTTGGTAGAAAATAAGATTGTTGAAAGGATTTCTGAAGGATTGTGTGACTGGAGTAAGGATGCCAAAAAATGTGTTTGAAAGTAAGCTTTGATTGTCCCTAATAAACTGTTTAACTGCTCCCCCAAGTGGATATTAAATTATGTTGTGGGATAATTAAATATATTCTTAATAAACTACAAACATAAAATTACATACTTTTATTTTGTTCTCACATTCTTTCTTGTAAGTCCTCCCTCAGAGTGGCACAGTTGAATGAGAGGCTCATTATGCAGCTCATTATGCAGGCCTTTGTCTTCTCAGGTGTAAATCACAATGATATTCATGGTAGTTGACGCCTACTCGCATATGACTTTTACCAACAAAAAGTGTCTTAGAAAATTTAAATCAATATATTGTTTTCTGTGAATGAGTAAACAAGATGATATTCACATAATTTAGAAAGAAAAATTCTAGACTACAAGCTCCAGTTCTCAACTTTTTCGGCAACCAATTTTATGTATGTGTTTTATTGCCTTATTCAAGTGACTTAACATTTTTAGTTTTTCACTAACCATGCATAACATTTTTTTCCTCAAAAATACAATCATGTACATGCATGCATTTCACATATTATTATAGCCCAGTTTGTGCTGATTACAGTGATATTAGACTTTACCCATTTAGATATTTATAAGAAACTGAAAAAAGCACAAATATCAGGGCATGACAAAACTTCTCCAGGCCCCAAAAATACCCTTAGACTCCAGAGGGTTAAAAGTGAAACCAAAAGACAGTCTCCTCCCTTTTTTAGCCGGTAACTGCACCTGTAGGGGCGCTATTTCTCTCAGACAATGGAAGTCTAAGCACACACACTCAAACAGATGGACAGAGTGATATGAGATGTCTGACAGTTTTTTAATTTTCTGTTATCCATACAGTGTTGTAAATTCATGAAACTATGCATATTTACTCAGAATAACTTTTTTTCTGTATGAAAAAAGGTTTTGAAGTGTTTGGAATTTAAAAATGCAGGAAAATTAATAATTCCATCTTTATTGTCATTTAAAAAAATCACCACGACAAAACCATCCAAGCTATCCAAAACCCATTCACAATTTAAGTTCCTCAATGTTTTTTCAACATGTACACCAAGTTTGGTGTGTATAGTGTTACTCTCCTCTGAGCAGTATGCATTAATTCACAGCTAAATGTAAAAAACAATCCACATTCAAATCAAAATAGCCGACTTCCTGTTGGTCGTAGCTGATGACTGTGAATTAGAAAGTTGTCCGTCTTGATAAGAACAATTTTTGTACTGAGTTTGGTGTCTGTAGCTAAAACTAACCCCCTCACTTTTGACAAAAGGTGGCGCTATAGAGTGCCTCTTCCACGCCCTCTTATGAACTTTTGTCAGTGTCTAGTTATCATTAATACTGATATGTGTTCTGAGTTTGATGAAATTCTAAGCCTGTTATATGCCTCAAAATCACCTGAGAAGTATTCCAGTTTGACATGTTGCCACGGCAACAATATTTTTAGATATCAATATCCCCCCAGCAGATTTATATCGGCTGTGTTTTACCATTATTCTGATGAAGTTTGAAGCAAATCAAGTAAAAATAAGATGCTGAATTCAAAGCATTTTGAAAATGACACACTTCCTTCTGCCAGTTGGTGGCGCTATAACTTTGACTCCTAATAGTCACATATATGCGATCGACATCATACAATGAATAATCTGATGAAGTTTGATTAAAATTAGGAAATGTATGTGGATGGTATTAGACACTTCCTGTTTCTCAATTCTCGCCATAAATTCAACACCTCGCTACGAGCAAACCGTTCGAGATATCAAAAATCCCCTGGCAATTTTTCATCCCCAATGTCTTGAGATCACGTTGACCGAGTTTGGTGGCAATCGAGTAAAAAACCTATGACAAGTATATCAAATTCCAGAGCATGCGCTTTTTACATAACTCTAAATAGCTGACTTCCTGTTGGGCGGAGCCTATGACATGCAATACGCAAGTTGTTCGGCACGATGAGATCTATATGTGTACTGAGTTTCATATTAATACGTGCAAGTATGTGTGAGCTATACATCAATATTTATGACTGTGTTCCAGGGGGCGCCGTAGAGCCCCTGTGCCACGCCCGGGTCCCAACCTCTGCAGGCTCCTAAAGGCCACAGATCCAAAGGTGTGTGCAAATTTTCAAGAGTTTTTGAGTATGTTAAGGACTCCAAAAGCCCCCACAACTTTGACGACAAATATGAATAATAAACCCTAAATAGCCAACTTCCTGTTGGGCGGAGCCTATGATATGCAATACGAAAGTTGTTTGTATTGATGAGTTCTATACGTGTACCGAGTTTCGTACGTCTACGTACAAGTATGTATGATATATGGCGCTCCATATTCCAGGGGGCGCTGTAGAGCCCCTGTGCCACGCCCATGTATCAGTCTCTGCCCGGCCCTAATGGCCGCAGGTTCCAATGTGTGTGCCAATTTTCAAGACTTTTTAAGCATGTTAAGGGCCCCAAAAGCCCCGGTAACGTTAGAAAAAAATAAATAAATAATAAATATAGCTGCAAGCAGCGATGGCGGGCTCAAGCCACCAATGCCATCGCCACCCCGGTGGCATCAGGTAAACTGTGCTCAGCGGGCACATGCATTCACAATATCCCTCTGGCAGTGAGGTTTTAAAGGATATGGCAGTTAAAGGGTTAATCAGAATCATCAAGACTTTAAAATCACATTCACAGAACAATATATATATATATATATATATATATATATATATATATATATATATATATATATATATATATATATATATATAGTAACACTTTACAATAAGATTTCATTTATAAACATTATGTTAACATGAACAATATTTATATAGCATTCATTCATGTCAGTTAATATTCCAAACTTAAACATTAAAACATTGTTTTATTGTGATTTTTTTCCAAGCACATTTTACCAATTCCAAACCATATCAATCTTAATAACTACCATTATTTTTTTTTTTATCATTTATGAGTGCTATACAATAGTCCAGGAAAGCTGGAAGATAAAAACTCCTTATATGCATGTGCAGAAATATTAGGCATGTTTTCTTTTACAGATGAAATGCGCTAAAAAAGAGTTTTAACTCAAACTGTTTTAACTCAAAGTCAAAAATTATGAAATACCCATGAGAAATATCAAACACAAATGCAATACAGAAATGGATAAGTTAAGACTTGACCATTGTACAAAAATGCTGACTGGGTCATGAGGTCAGAAAAGAAGAAGAAAAAAAAACAGGTCAAGAAGAACTGACAAAAATAATTGCAAAATAATTAGGAATTAATGTGAAGATTAATTTTTAGTCAATTCTGCAAGACAAACTTTCAGGAAAGGAGGTGGAATAAAAATGAGCTCCTAAATCTTAATCCCGGATTATGGAAGATATATTCCTCAAACCATCGGACAAGAGTAGGTGGTGCTGGTCCTTCACGAGTCACTCTAATCTGTTCATAAAGCCTATATATAAAGTCTTAATATATAGTATTTCACAATACTTCATGGTATTCTAATTAAATAATTTTTTGGAATCTTTGATTTCTCAGAACCTGACACATTGTAATTCTGAGACTCCAGGAAAGTGGCAGTTCTGTAAAATGTTGTCACTGGAGACTAAATGCTCCCTGATAGTTTCACACCTAATTCACTTAACACACACACACACACACACACACATACACACACACACACACACACACACACATTACCCACAGTGACAGAGGGACAGAGTGACATCAGATGTATGATAGTTTTTTAATTTTCTATCATCCATATAGTGTTGTATATTCATGAAACTATGCATATTTCACATATTTCCTATGTGTACATTTTTTTTGAAGTGTTTAGAAGCTGCACTTAAAAAAAAAAAAAAAAGGTGGTTACTTTTTTACTGTTATTTCAAAAAATCACCACGACAAAACCATTCAAGCTATTCAAAATTCATTCGCACCTGTTCTGTAAGATACATTCTTTAAACAGTGGTAAAAGAGGATGTGGTGCTGATCCTTCAAGAGTCACTCAAAACGTATCTGTCCATAAAGCCTATAAAGAATTATTCTTAATATACAGTTCACAATACTTCAGCTTGTTATTCTAATTAAGTGAGGGTCATTTTATCAGTAAAATACATAAAATACATATTATTTTCCTTTGAAAGACTTCTATAAATGATTTAAATCATACTTGTTTCTACAATAATTATTTAAAAGTAATCCTATAGCTCCATCTGGTGGCCATTATTGGTACTAAGAATTGCAAGCTTGATTTATATGTTATGATAGTTTTAATTTTATGCTGGCTCTTGAAAATGATAAAGCTATGAAACTTACTGTGCTTCCTTCAAATGATGACTTCTACGTATATAAAAAATTATGAAGAGTTGGAATTAAAAATTTTAAAGATATAGTAAAATAACTATTGTATTTTGTTTATGTTACTTTAATAAATCGCTATGGCCACACCATTTAAGGTATCCTAAACCCATTCGAAATTGAACATCTTCAGTGTATGGCTTCATGTTAAAACAGTAAAACAGGTGTGAACTACTTGTGTCTTCTTGGAGGAGAATGAATTCATTTACAGGCTGAGTTTATCATAAATCCACAATAACATTTCTGAGTTCTGTATCAATCTGTGTTGTTGTTTGTTTATTTTTATTTTTTTATTTTTCATAGGAAGATAATTGACCCTTTACTCTCCTTTTTAATAAATGCCCCAAAAAGCCCCCACAACTTTGACGAAAAATATGAATACTAAACCCTAAATATCCAACTTCCTGTTGGGCGGAGCCTATGACATGCAGTACGAAAGTTGTTTGGTTTGATGAGATCTACATGTGTACCGAGTTTCGTGCATCTACATGCAAGTATGTATGATATATGGCCCTCAGTATTCCAGGGGGCGATGTAGAGCCCCTGTGCCACGCCCGTGTATCAGTCTCTGCCCGGCCCTAATGGCCGCAGGTTCCAATGTGTGTGCCAATTTTCAAGACTTTTTAAGCATGTTAAGGGCCCCAAAAGCCCCCGAAACCTTGAAGAAAAATAATAATAAATATAGCTGCAAGCAGCGATGTCGGGCTCAAGCCTTCAGTGCAACGCCACCCCGGTGGCATCGTGAAAACTGTGCCCACCGGGCATAAGCATTTACAGTAACCCTCTGACAATCAAGTTTAAAGGGATGCGGCAGTTAAAGGGTTAATCCGACCAATCTAGACTTTGAAATCACATACACAGAACAATATATATAACTTTAGTAACACTTTATTTTTATATTTATTTATAGATGTATTACTACTTAATAATGACTATTATTAAGGGTAAAGGCTTTATAATCATGATATATTTACTAATGCTTAGCTAATGAGTGCAGTTATTATAAAGTGTTACCAATGCATTTACTAATGTTAACAAATTAGACATTATTTTACAGTGTTACCAAATCCTTAAATAATTTATTAGTGTTTTGTAATGATTTTAATGACCTATAAGCACTTGTGAAATAGTTTTGCTTGCATTGCAGCTTTATCTGTCAGTTGAAGAGTTTTACTGTTACATCCATGAGATTAATAAATGTCATGTCACTTCACAGGTTGTCATAGGTCAGTATCAAATGAGTTTGAAATTATTATTTGCAGCACAAATAAGGATTCTTAGGATGTTTTTAAATCCCTAAAACTGTCAGAAAAGGATAAGGCCTAAGAGATTTCTTAACCTGTAATGAAAGGAAAAACACCACCATTAGCAACAACAAAAACAATAACAATTTAAAATACAGATTTTTTTTCCTGATTATTAAAGGGATGATTAGGTCACTCTCTCTCTCTCTCTCTCTCTCTCTCTGCCAGACAGCCCCTCCCTACAATCCACACACACTGTCAGTCACCAAACATTCACAGTCACCAACCCCCTCACTCTCCCCCTCCCTTTCCTCACACAGACAGAGTGGCCAGAGTGAGATCATGTCAGCTGAGAAGTCTGACAGTTTTTACATTTTCTGTTATCCATACAGTGTTGTAAAGTCGTGAAACTATGCATATTTCCTCAGAATGATTTGATCTTTGTATGAAAAAATGCTTTGAAGTGTTTGGAAGCTGCAATTTAAACATACAAGACAATTAATGTTTCCCTTTTTACTGTCATTTCAAAAAATCACCACGACAAAACCGTTCAAGCTAACCAAAATCCGTTCGCAATTTAAGTTCCTCAATGTTTTTTCTTCATGTAGACAAAGTTTGGTGTGTATAGTGTACTTCCCCTGTGAGGAGTATGTATTAATTCACAACTGTAAAATCTCAAAAATACACATTCAAATCAAAATAGCCGACTTCCTGTTGATCGTAGCTTATGACTGTGAATTTGAAAGTTTTCCGACTTGATTAGAACAATTTATGTACCAAGTTTGGTGTCTGTAGCTAAAACTAACCCCCCCACTTTTGACAAAAGGTGGCGCTATAGAGTGCCTCCTTCACGCCCTTTTAAAAGCTTTTGCCATTGTCTAGCTATCAATAATACCAATATGTGTTTTGACTTTCATGTAAATCTGAGCTTGTTATCTGCCTCAAAATCACCATAACAGAATATTCAAGTTTGACACGTTGCCATGGCAACACTATATTAGATATCAATATCCCCACAACAGATTTTCATCGGCCGTGTTTTGTCATTATTCTGATGAAGTTTGCAGCAAATCGAGTAAAAATAAGATGCTGAATACAAAGCATTTTGAAAATGACACACTTCCTGCTGCCAGTTGGTGGCGCTATAACGTTGACTCTTAATAGTCACATATATACGATCTGTATCATACAGCGAACAAACCGATGAAGATTGATCAAACTCAGGCAATGTATGTGGATGTTATTAGGCATTTCCTGTTTCTCATTTATTGCTCTAATTTCAACGCCTCGCCACGAGCAAACCGTTCGAGATATCAAAAATCCCCTGGCAATTTTTCATCCCCAATGTCTTGAGATCATGTTGACCGAGTTTCGTGGCGAACGGGTTGAAAACCTCAGAGGAGTATTTCAAATTCCAGAGCATGCTTTTTTTAAACAGCCCTGAATAGCTGACTTCCTGTTGGGCGGAGCCTATGACATACAGTGCGAAAGTTGTTCAGCTCAATGAGATCTATAAGTGTACTGAGTTTCATATAAATACATGCAAGCGTGTGTGAGCTATGGTTCAAGAATTCTGACGGTGTTCCAGGGGGCGCTGTAGAGCCCGTGTGCCACGCCCGGGTCCCAGTCTCTGTGGCGTCCTGATGGCCGCAGATTCCAATGTGTGTGCCAATTTTCAAGAGTTTTTGAGCATGTTAAGGCCCCCAAAAATGCCCGGAAGTTTTAAAAAAAAAAATAAAATAAAAAATAATAATAATAAATATAGCTGCAAGCAGCGATGGTGGGCTCAAGCCATCAGTGCAACGCCACCCCGGTGGCATCGGGAAAACTGTGCCCAGCGGGCATAAGCATTTACAGTAACCCTCTGCCAATCAAATTTTAAGGGATATGGCAGTTAAAGGGTTAATCCGACCCATCTAGACTTTGAAATCACATACACAGAACAATATATATAACTTTAGTAACACTTTATTTTAATATATATAAAAAATGTATAAGGTGTGCATCGTAGCTGACACCTAAATGAACACATTACAATTGTTTTATGACTGCAGGTCTTTTTCCTCAAATGCTATTGAGCTTCAAATTTGCGTTTGAGCCCATGTGAAAAAGTGGCATAATTTACATATGACTTACAGTTTGTTTTAATAAATATCAAACATTCAATTTAATTGTGCATTATAGCTGTCGCCTAGATGAACAATTACAGTTGTTTTATGACTGTAAGTCATTCTCTTCAAATGCTACTGACGTTAGAAAAGTGTATAACAGTATCACATGTAACTTTAGAGACGGTCCCTAAATTTGAGACTCTCGAATGTCCAATGTCAAGCCAACTTTATGCCTGTTTTTGTTTTGTTTTTTACTTTATTTTTCTTTTTTCTGTGCCGGATTGCTGATGTCTTTTACCCGGGCATAGATGTCCATCCATCAATTACGAACATTCATCAAATGTCCGAGCGGTCACTAGCGCGGATGGGAAAATGGTGCATGTTTTATTTTTTTTGAGCTACTGGGATGGTGCCCCCTCTGGGAGTTGGTGCCCTACGAAGACTGCGTATTCTGCATATAGGGAGCGGCGGTGCTATCTGGAAGATATATTCCTCAAACCGTCGTACAAGAGGAGGTGATGCTTGTACTTCAAGAATCTCTCAAAACCTATCTGTTCATAAAGCCTATATATAAAGTCTTAATATAGTATTCCACAATATGTTGTGCTATTCTAATATTATTGCGTTTTTTTATTGACATTGTTATTTGCTGTTATTTTTTGTTTTAATATTGTTACTGTTGTTACTTGTTGTACGGTGACCTTGAGTGGTTTGAAAGGCGCCTTAAATAAAATGCATTATTATTATTATTATTATTATTATTATTATTATTATTATTATTATTATTAGCTGTACACTTGATAAAAAAAATTAAATATAAACTTATGCAATTGTATATATATATATATAGTGTACAGTTTTCTTTTATTGCATCTTGAAATAAATGTTTCTGAGTTCTGTGTTTGTTTATTTTTTATTTTATTATTATTTTTTTTTAGGAAGATTACGGCCTTTAATCTCCTCAAAATAAATGTGCATATAAACCATGAACAATTTAATTATAGCTGTATTTATAAAATGCTTACTAATGACTATTAATTTTGGGAGAAGGCTATATAAAGCAGCAACAGTTGATGTTGAGGCCTAAGATATTTCTTAAGCTGTAATGATGAAAAAACAACAACAACAACAACACAAAATTGCTTATTTTTTTCTGCTGGTGATTAAAGAGATGATTAAGTCTCCCTCCCTCTCTCTCTCTCTCTCTCTCTCTCTCTCTGACACCAAGTCCATCCCCTCTCCCACACATTCACACAAACTCACCACACACACTAAACACACACACACTTAACACACAAACACACACACACACACACACACACACATTACCCACAGTGACAGAGGGACAGAGTGACATCAGATGTATGGTCGTTTTTTAATTTTCTATCATCCATATAGTGTTGTATAGTCATGAAACTATGCATATTTCCTCAGCATGACTTGTCTACTATGTGTACATTTTGTTGAAGTGTTTAGAAGCTGCAATTAAAAAATAAAAGACATTTACTGGTTCCTTTTTTACTGTTATTTCAAAAAATCACCACGACAAAACCATTCAAGCTATCCAAAATTCATTTGCACCTGTTCTGTAAGATAAATTCTTTAAGCAGTGGTAAAAGAGGATGTGGTGCTGATCCTTCAAGAGTCAGTCCAAACTTATCTGTCCATAAAGCCTATAAAGATTTATTCTTAATACACAGTATTTCACAATACTTCAGCATATTATTCTAATTAAGTGAGGGTAATTTTATCAGTAAAATACATATTATTTTTCTTTGAAAGATTTCTATAAATGATTTAAATCATATTCGTTTCTACAATAATTATTTAAAAGTAATCCTATAGCTCCATCTGGTGGCCATTATTGGTACTAAGAATTGCAAGCTTGATTTATATGTTATGATAGTTTTAATTTTATGGTGGCTCCTGGACATGATAAAGACATGAAACTTACTGTGGTTCTTTCAAATGATGACTTCTACGTATATAAAAAATTATGAAGAGTTGGAATGAAGAATGTTAAAGATATAGTAAAATAACTATTGTATTTTTTTATGTTACTTTAATAAATCGGTATGGCCACACCATTTAAGGTATCTTAAACCCATTCGCAATTTAACATCTTCAGTATATTGGCATCATGTTGAAAAAGTTTGGTGTGAACTACTTGTGTCTTCTTGGAAGAGTATGATTCATTCACAGGCTGATTTGGTCATAAATCCACAATAAAATTTCTGAGTTCTGTATCAATCTGTGTTGTTGTTTGTTTATTTTCATTTTTTTATTTTTCATAGGAAGATAACTGACCCTTTACTCTCCTTTTTAATAAATGTGCTTATAAACCAAGATCAAGCTATTTATAGCTGTATTTATAAGCTGCTTATTAATGACTATTTAAGTTGGGACAAGACTTTATAAAGCATGAACTGACTATTTACTAATGAGTGCAGTTATTATAAAGTGTTACCAATGCATTTACTAATGTTAACAAATTAGACATTATTTTACAGTGTTATAAAATCCTTTAATGAATTATAAGCATTTGTGAAAGTTCTGCTTGCATTACAGCTTAGTCTTCATCTGTGAGCTGAACAGTTTTACTGTTACATCCATGAGATTATGTAAATTAAGATAAATGTCATGTCACAGGATGGAATAGGTCAGTATCAGTTTGAAATTATTATTTGCGGCACAAATAAGTATTTTTAGAATTTTGTTTTTAATTCCTGAAACTGTCAGAAAAGGATAAGGCCTAAGAGATTTCTTAAGCTGTAATGAAAACAGCAATGTTAGCAACAGCAACAAAAAATAACAATTTAAAATACTTTTTTTTTTCTGGTGATTAAAGAGATGATTAAGTCTCTCTCTCTCTCTCTTTCTCTCTCTCATTGTGTCTGCCACTCAGCTCATGCCCATCCCCCACTCACAGACACACACACACACACACACTCAGTCAGCACACATACATTCCTCAAACAGAGGGACAGAGTGAGTTGAGATGTCTGACAGTTTTTTAATTTTCTTTTAATCATACAGTGTTGTAAAGTCATGAAACTATGCATATGTCCTCAGAATGATTTGCTCTCTGTATGAATTTTGTTTAAGTGTTTGGAAGCTGCAATTTAAAAATACAAGACAATTAATGATTCCCTTTTTACTGTCATTTCAAAAAATCACCACGACAAAACCGTTCAAGCTAACCAAAATCTGTTCGCAATTTAAGTTCCTCAATGTTTTTTCAACGTGTAGACAAAGTTTGGTGAGTATAGTGAACATTTCCTGTGAGGAGTATGCATTAAATCAGAGCTCAATTTAAATATTCAAATCAAAATAGCCGACTTCCTGTTGGTCGTAGCTGATGACTGTGAATTAGAAAGTTGTCCGTCTTGAAAAGAACAATTTATGTACCAAGTTTGGTGTCTGTAGCTAAAACTACCCCCCCACACTTTTGACAAAAGGTGGCGCTATAGAGTGCCTCCTTCACGCCCTTTTTAAAGCTTTTGCCATTGTCTAGCTATCACTAATACTGATAAGTGTTTTGAGTTTCATGTAAATCTGAGGTTGTTGTCTGCCTCAAACTCACCATAACAGAACATTCAAGTTTGACACGTTGCCATGGCAACACTATATCAGATATCAATATCCCCACAACAGATTTTCATCG
The DNA here is from genome assembly GCF_003368295.1 of Carassius auratus. Classification (NCBI taxonomy): domain Eukaryota; kingdom Metazoa; phylum Chordata; class Actinopteri; order Cypriniformes; family Cyprinidae; genus Carassius; species Carassius auratus. The sequence goes on from NW_020528758.1 coordinate 45,911, forward strand.
GCCGTGTTTTGTCATTATTCTGATGAAGTTTTAAGTAAATAGAGTAAAAATAAGATGCTGAATTCAAAGAATTTGGAAAATGACACACTTCCTGCTGCCAGTTGGTGGCGCTATAATGTTGACTCTTAATAGTCACATATATACGATCGGTATCATACAACGAACAAACCAATGAAGTTTGATCCAATTCAGGAAATGTATGTGGATGTTATTAGACATTTCCTGTTTCTCATTTCTAGCCATAATTTCCACGCCTCGCCACGGGCAAACCGTTCGAGATATCAAAAATCCCCTCGCAATTTTTAATCCCCAATGTCTTGAGATCATGTTCACAGAGTTTCGTGGTGAACGGGTTGAAAACCTCAGAGGAGTATTTCAAATTCCAGAGCATGCTTTTTTTAAACAGCCCTGAATAGCTGACTTCCTGTTGGGTGGAGCCTATGACATAAAGTGTGAAAGTTGTTCGGCTCAATGAGATCTATAAGTGTACCGAGTTTCATATAAATACATGCAAGTGTGTGTGAGCTATGGTTCAAGATTTCTGACTGTGTTCCAGGGGGCGCTGTAGAGCCCCTGTGCCACGCCCGGGTCCCAGCCTCTGCAGCGTCCTGATGGCCGCAGATTCCAATGTGTGTGCCAATTTTCAAGAGTTTTTGAGCATGTTAAGGCCCCCAAAACCCCCCGGAAGGTTTAATAAAAAATAAAAATAATAACAAGAATAATCCTTAGAAGAACAATAGGGCTCTTCACCCCTTCGGGCTTGAGCCCTAATAATAACAAATAATCCTAAGGAAAACAATAGGGCTCTCGCCCTCCAGGCTTGAGCCCTAATAATAATAACAAATAATCCTAAGGAAAACAATAGGGCTCTCGCCCTCCAGGCTTGAGCCCTAAATATAGCTGCAAGCAGCGATGGCGGGCTCAAGCCACCAATGCCATCCCCACCCCGGTGGCATCAGGTAAAAAAATAATAACAAGAATAATCCTTAGAAGAACAATAGGGCTCTTCACCCCTTCGGGCTTGAGCCCTAATAATAACAAATAATCCTAAGGAAAACAATAATAATCCTAAGGAAAACTTTATAATAAGTGCAGTTATTATAAAGTGTTATCAATGCATTTGCTAATGTTAACAAATTAGACATTATTTTACAGTGTTATCAAATCCCTTAAATGATTTGTAAGTGTTTTGTAATGATTTTATTGACCTACAAGCATTTCTGAAAGTTCTGCTTGCATTACAGCTTAGTCTTGATCTGTGAGCTGAACATATTTACTGTTACATCCATGAGATTATGTAAATTCAAATAAATATCATGTCACAGGATGTCAGAGGTCAGTATCAAATTAATTTGAAATTATTATTTGCAGCACAAATAAGGTTTTTTAGGATTTTTTAAAATCCCTAAAACTGTCAAAAAAGGATAAGGCCTAAGATTTCTATGTGAGTGGCTAAATTTATTTGTTTTTATAACTATAATGCATAAACTATGAAATTATACAAAATGTATAAAAAAGTACAACAGTTATTTTTTTCCAATGTTTTTTATTTATTTAAATTTTTTTTTTTTTTTTTTTTTTTTTTGGATTTACATTTAAAAAAATTAGCCTACTGCATTCATTCTAAACAGCTTGAATAAAACCTGTTAATATTTATTATAGACCACTGTAACTGTGTATAATCTAACAGACAAGTTTATTATGAAAATAAAAGTGTACACCAGCTAAATTGGACGATAAAGAAATTGCTAACAATAGTATAATAGAGCATGTTTTAGGTTTTTAGGCGTTTAGATGCAGAAATGGACAAATCAAATGTAAAATAAAATGTAATTGATTTAATTAAATATAGATTAAGTCTTGTTAGAGCAAAATAATAAATAAATACGTACACACATTAAAAAAAAACAGCCAAGATGAATGAGTTTAATTTTTTATATAGATTAAAATTGAAGACAGAAGCTGGTATATGCGGTCACTTAATATTAAAATCCAGTAGATCCAGTTCAGATTTATTTCTCAACAGTTTATGTTCACTTGGCTGTTTTCGTTTATATTCGCCAAGCTATTATGTATTTTGAAATAATCTTGTCCGTGATGTGTTCGTTCTTACGACGAAAGGCAGAATCCTGCAGCTCGAGAGATGTTATTCTGCCAGTCGCGCTTTCAAATAGTCTTGCGCACATAAAGGGGTCACAAACACCTGCATTTAGCTCGTGTTGTGTTATAATGGGTGTATTGTGTGCATTTATGGCAATAATTTATTTTAAAAAGCTCTTAAACAAGAATAAATTCGTTTGTTTTGAACTTGTGACACTGTGCGCGCTGATCGGAGGCAGTGATTTCATATAGGCAGCCGCAAATATTTCATTTTCACACAAACAGTTCAAAAACATCTGAATTTAGCTCTTGGTGTGTTCTAATTGGTGAATTGTGTGATATCGCTGCAATACTTTATTTTTAATAGCTATAAAACAAGAATAAACTCGTTTTTTTCTGAGCTCGTCATTCCACACGCTCCTGCGCAGAGCGGTGATTAATCTTTCGTGTTTCTCACGTATCACTGACTACACATCAATTATTAATGAGCCCTGACCTGATAATAATCATATATGTTGGTTTAGCTTGTCAGTGTGAATTAAATCCAAGTATTTATTTGTATTTTAACCGATTTAAAAGTGAAACCAAAAGACAGTCTCCTCCCTTTTTTAGTCCGGTAACTGCACCTGTAGGGGCGCTATTTCTCTCAGACAATGTAAGTCTAAGCACACACACTCAAACAGAGGGACAGAGTGATATGAGATGTCTGACAGTTTTTTTATTTTCTGTTATCCATACAGTGTTGTAAAGTCATGAAACTATGCATATTTACTCAGAATAACTTTTTTTCTGTATGAAAAAAGGTTTTGAAGTGTTTGGAATTTGAAAATGCAGGAAAATTAATAATTCCATCTTTACTGTCATTTAAAAAAATCACCACGACAAAACCATCCAAGCTATCCAAAACCCATTCACAATTTAAGTTCCTCAATGTTTTTTCAACAAGTAGACCAAGTTTGGTGTGTATAGTGTTACTCTCCTCTGAGCAGTATGCATTAATTCACAGCTAAATGTAAAAAACAATCCACATTCAAATCAAAATAGCCGACTTCCTGTTGGTCATAGCTGATGACTGTGAATTAGAAAGTTGTCCGTCTTGATAAGAAAAATTTTTGTACTGAGTTTGGTGTCTGTAGCTAAAACTAACCCCCCCACTTTTGACAAAAGGTGGCGCTATAGAGTGCCTCTTCCACGCCCTCTTATGAACTTTTGCCAGTGTCTAGCTGTCACTAATACTGATATGTGTTCTGAGTTTGATGAAATTCTAAGCATGTTATATGCCTCAAAATCACCTGAGAAGTATTCCAGTTTCACATGTTGCCACGGCAACAATATTTTTAGATATCAATATCCCCCCAGCAGATTTATATCGGCTGTGTTTTAACATTATTCTGATGAAGTTTGAAGCAAATCAAGTAAAAATAAGATGCTGAATTCAAAGCATTTTGAAAATGACACACTTCCTGCTGCCAGTTGGTGGCGCTATAACTTTGACTCCTAATAGTCACATATATGCGATCGACATCATACAATGAATAATCTGATGAAGTTTGATTAAAATTAGGAAATGTATGTGGATGGTATTAGACACTTCCTGTTTCTCAATTCTAGCCATAAATTCAACGCCTCGCTACGAGCAAACCGTTCGAGATATCAAAAATCCCCTGGCAATTTTTCATCCCCAATGTCTTGAGATCATGTTGACCGAGTTTGGTGGCAATCGAGTAAAAAACCTATGACAAGTATATCAAATTCCAGAGCATGCGCTTTTTACGTAACTCTAAATAGCTGACTTCCTGTTGGGCGGAGCCTATGACATGCAATACGCAAGTTGTTCGGCACAATGAGATCTATATGTGTACTGAGTTTCATATTAATACATGCAAGTATGTGTGAGCTATACAACAACATTTATGACTGTGCTCCAGGGGGCGCCGTAGAGCCCCTGTGCCACGCCCGGGTCCCAACCTCTGCAGTTTTTGAGTATGTTAAGGACTCCAAAAGCCCCCACAACTTTGATGACAAATATGAATAATAAACCCTAAATAGCCAACTTCCTGTTGGGCGGAGCCTATGATATGCAATACGAAAGTTGTTTGTATTGATGAGTTCTATACGTGTACCGAGTTTCGTACGTCTACGTACAAGTATGTATGATATATGGCCCTCCATATTCCAGGGGGCGCTGTAGAGCCCCTGTGCCACGCCCGTGTATCAGTCTCTGCCCGGTCCTAATGGCCGCAGGTTCCAATGTGTGTGCCAATTTTCAAGACTTTTTAAGCATGTTAAGGGCCCCAAAAGCCCCCGTAACGTTAGAAAGAAAAAAATAAATAATAATAATAATAATAATAATAATAAAAAATAATCCTAAGGAAAACAATAGGGCTCTCGCCCTCCAGGCTTGAGCCCTAAATAATAATAATAATAATAATAATAATAATAATAATAATAAAAAATAATCCTAAGGAAAACAATAGGGCTCTCGCCCTCCAGGCTTGAGCCCTAATAATAACAATAAAATCACAGAGAATCACTAAAAGCAACAGTAATAACTCAAAAGGTGAAGATTTATTAATAAAGAACATCCAAATGCAAGACATAAAAGCATATATAATTCATATAGCAAAAAAGCATGATATTTTTTCATGCTCAATGAACAATAAAACAGCATGTAAAATATAAATACAACTTCCATTTTATAAATATAAAAAAATAAATATCAATAAATTAAATTAGCTTAGATTTAAACATTTACATTATATACACAAATATAAGACACAAGTACAATGCTTCATATATATTAGTTAGATGACTTTCCCCTTAATATAAACTCATAACTTTTTAGAGAGTATGTTTAACAAAGAGGCACACGAACAAAGTGATACAAGTAAAATGCTTTAGATATATGTATTAGTCTGACAACTTTCCTCTTAATATAAACTTGCATAACATTTTAGAAAGGGTTAGTTGTCATGGTTCCAGTACTGCTCAACATGACAAATATCCACGGAGCAGTCTTACAGAAGGAGATTCAGTTCCTGGGAGTTTGTAGACAACAGTCTGCAAAAACTCCCACACTGGTGCACACTGCTTCGGGAAATGGATGTCTAAAACATAAAAAAGTTTAAAACACGTGTCCACAGCACCAAGGAGTGTGTTTTGATGCAGTGCCTGTTTGCCAACAACTACAAAGGCTTGATGGCATTGACTGTCATCCCCAAGACCAAGGACAAAGGGGAAGGGTTTAGTGAGCTCTGCCTCCTTCAAATATTCAACCATGTTGGTCCCAACCTGTTAAAAACAGAAAAATGTTAAAAACATACAACTCACTATACTTCACTATATCAAAATGCAGCATTATTAAACAAAATCAGTCATTAATATTTTATATATCGTGGAGTTGACTCAAATTACATTCTACAGTAATTTGCATAATTAATCATTCAGTCTTTATAGGGTGCTTCTCAAATGGAAGGTTGATTCCTAGTAAGGCTGAGTCTGTCCAAGTCCAGTCCTTCTGAGGCTTCTAGGCTATAGAGTCCTGCTCAGTATTAAATGCTAGACTGCTAAATGCTAGTTAGTGCACATAGCTTCTCTATGTTATAAATGTTTTCACCCCCAATGTCAAGCAAAAAAATTTGTATTAAAATTGGTGGTGGTGTGGGGGGGGGTCTATTTCTATTAAAGCAATACAGGCAATTAAAAATGTTTGTGGTCTCCCAGTGGTAATTTACAACATAACATGCCTTTATCAATCTTTTTTTTCTTGCGTTACATAATGACATAGTGACAAGTAGTCACACAATATCAGTCTATATTAAAACAGCTGTGATTTGGATGCAAGTAGGTACTTACAGCTGATACAGCTTTCATGTCTTTATTGAACATCCCATTAAACATGTAAATGAGCTAATCTTGTTGTTGTTGCCTGGATAGTCCACAACTTTTTATGTTTTGTAATTTTCATGAGTTTAGGATTTTGTGTTGTTAAAATATCATATTTTTTCCATTTAATACTATGCTTCAGAAGTTTCATATTTACATATTTCACAGAAGACAAAAGTAAAATGTAATCATAATTTTCAATTAGTTCACTCTCCCTTTCTTTTAATACACTGTGTTTCCTTCTTGATAATCAGTGAATGTTTTTACTCTTAGTAATGGGATGTTCAATAAAGACAAATAATTATAATGATAAATTTTAATCTTAAAAGACAGACTTCATCCAAAAATGAAAATATTTTTGTTAAAATTCCTCACTCTCACGTGGTTTCAATCCCATAAGACCTTTGTTTTTGTTTTTTCGGAAGACAAATGAAAATATTCGTAATGAAATCTGAGGGGTTTCTGTTCTTCCATTGACAGTCTACTCAACTACCTTTCAACTTTCAAGTGACAGAAATTTTTTCCACTTCCACATCAATCTCCAATGCGCATTCACAAGAGAACAACGACAAAAGCAGAGGAAGAGGGATGGCTGTATTCAAGCTTCACTAATTAAATTCTACATTGATGGTGCTTTAGGTCTTTTTTTTTTTTTTTATGGAGCCAAAGTGAGCATTTTCTGGATGCCTTGAAAGTGGTAGTTGAGTAGGCTGTCAATGAAGGGACAGAAACTTCTCAGATTTCATTACATATATCTTCATTTGTGTTTCTTAGATGAACAAAGGTCTTACAGGTTTGTGTGTGGGGGGGTGGGGGGACTATCCTTTTGTGTTTGCATAATAGGAAATATATAAATCACATTACCAATTAATGCAGAAAACCAATTAATTCCAAAGGGTTCAAATAAGAGGTCGACCGATTTATCGTTTTTTAAACACTGAATTTCAAATTTCTCTTTGCCTCATTGTTCATTCTTGAAATAAACTTGTGTCCATTTGGTGAATAAATAAACCATTTTAGACCACTGCTCGAGTTGAACGCGACGCGTCCGGAGTGTGTGTGATACCAGGGAGTTCTCCTATGACTCAAGCGCTGCTCTTTTATTTTGATTAGATAATCACAAAGTCTTTTAGTGACTTAGTGATTCAAGAATAGAAGCAGTTAAAGTGTGAGAGTTTACATTGTGCTGGGATAAATGTAGGGCCCTATGTTTTCCGCAATGCAGAAAACGCAGATAGAAGACTTGCTTTATGATTAAGAAACTTTAATTTAACTATTAAAAAGGAGTGGAGTAAAATTAAAATGAAAAAAAAAAAAAACATAATCCAGAAAAATTTAATAACGGAATTTGGAAATAAAATGGAATTTAGGAAAAAGCCTAGAGGATACGGTGCTGGTGTCTTGGAAGGTGGGATGATCCGAGAGGTGGTGGCTTGAGACGATGGAGGAAGATGACAGACACACACACGATGGGAACAGGAGCACACTGGAGATCACCGGAGAGAGGTAAGTCAGGTATATGGTTAGTCCTCAGAGTTAGCAGGTAGGTATAGACCTAGTTGCGAACGAGACCAGACAGTGACTGCGTGTGTGTATGTGACTTTTGAGTGCTGGGGAGATTGCAGGTAGATGAGGAGCAGGTGAGTGTGATTAGTACTCAGGTGATGGCGTGCGCTGTGATTGGGTGGTGTTGGAGCCTGGCGTGTCTGTGACAGAACCCCCCTCCCCATGGCCCGCTCCTGAGGGCCGAGGACCCCGACGTCGTGGTGATCTTCCTCTTCCCCGTGGAGCAGGTCTGTCAGGGTGATTGGTGTGGAAGGTGTCCAGCAGGTTCGGGTCCAGGATGTTGTTGCATGGGACCCATGAGTGTTCCTCTGGACCATAACCTTCCCAGTCCACTAGATATTCAAGTTGTCCACCACGGCGTCGGGAATCCAAGATCACGCGAACCTCGTAGGCAGCACCATCATCCAGGATGAGTGGGAGGGGGGCTTCGGCTGCGGCTACGCCAGGCTCTGTGGAGAGGGAGTCAGAAGGATGGTGAGGTTTGAGGAGTGATAAATGAAACGTGGGGTGGATACGATACTCAGGAGGGAGGTGTAGCTTGTATGTGACTGGGTTGATCTGCTCTGCGATGGTGAATGGGCCAATGAATCTGGGACTCAGTTTGCGGCATGGTAGACACAGGCGGATGTCTCGGGTTGACAGCCAGACCTTCTGTCCTGGTTGGTAGGCTGGAGCTTCGGAGCGGTGAAGGTCGGCTGTCAACCTGCGTCTACGTAGGGCCCATTGTAGCTGATGGTGGGCCGAGTCCCAGACCCTCTCGCTCTCTCGGAACCAGTAGTCGACGGATGGTACGTCTGAGGGTTCACCTGACCAGGGAAAGAGCGGGGGCTGGTAGCAGAGCACGCACTGGAATGGAGTGAGTCCAGTGGAAGGTTGGCGCAGGGAGTTCTGTGCGTACTCGGCCCACCCCAGGAACTGGTTCCAAGAGTCCTGGTGGCCGTGACAGAAGGTACGGAGGAAGCGATGAATCTCTTGGATTTTCATCTTCGTCTGCCTGTTCGACTGAGGGTGGTATCCAGATGACAGGCTGACGGCCACACCTAGGAGGGAGTGAAAGGCCTTCCAGACTCGGGAGATGAATTGGGGACCTCTGTCAGAAACGATATCCTCAGGGATGCCAAAGTACCGGAAGACGTGGTTGAACATCAGCTCCGCGGTTTCCATGGCCGTGGGTAGTCCCTTCAGAGGAATAAGACGGTATGATTTAGAGAATCTATAAACAATTACAAGAATACATGTGCAGCCTTTCGAAGGTGGTAGGTCTGTGATGAAGTCCACCCCTAGGTGTGACCATGGACGGTTAGGAACGGGCAGAGGGAGGAGTTTGCCAGATGGTAGGTGACGGGGACTCTTCAAGATGGCGCATTCCCTACATCCTTGCATGGTTCCTCCAGGTTTTCTTCAGGAGTGTAAGAACGGGATAAGGCGTCAGCCTTGACATTCTTGGATCCGGGCCGATAGGAAATTGAGAAATTAAAGCGGGTAAAGAATAGAGCCCATCGAGCCTGCCTGGGGTTAAGCCTCTTGGCCATGCACAGATATTCAAGGTTTTTGTGGTCTGTGAGTACTAGGAATGGGTGTTTGGCTCCCTCCAGCCAATGCCTCCACTCCTGAAGTGCCAACTTGATGGCTAAGAGTTCGCGGTTGCCGATGTCGTAATTAGCCTCCGCCGGGTTGAGCTTGCGGTAAAAGAAGGCACATGGATGGAATCGGCTGGGATTCCCCTGCTGCTGGGAGAGCACCGTTCCTACCCCGTTGGTGGAGGCGTCGACTTCCACGATGAATGGCCTATCGGGATCGGGGTGGACCAGGAGGGGAGCTGTGGTGAAGGCCTCCTTCAGGGAATTGAACGCCTCCGTGGCGGCTGGGGTCCAGGACAGAAACTTGGGCTTATTTCGGAGGAGGCTGGTGAGAGGAGTGGTGATGGAGCTGTAGTCTTGGATGAAGCGGCGGTAGAAGTTAGCGAAACCGAGGAATCGTTGGAGTTCTTTTAGGGTAGTGGGTGTTGGCCAGTTCTGGATGGCATCCACCTTCCCCTCTTCCATGCGGATGCCACTGTTATCGATGTTGTAGCCAAGGAACTGCACTGAGGGATGATGGAAGGAGCACTTCTCTGCTTTAAGATAGAGTTGGAACTCTCTCAGACATTGCAGGACCTCCGCAACGTGGCGTTGATGTTCCGCTAGGCTCCGGGAGTAGATGAGGATGTCATCGATATAGACTAGGACGACCTTGTGGAGAAACTCCCGGAGCACCTCATGAATGAAATCCTGGAATACGGAGGGGGCGTTAACTAGACCATACGGCATAACAAGATATTCGTAGTGACCAGTAGGGGTGATAAAGGCTGTCTTCCACTCGTCCCCCTCACGTATTCGGATGAGGTTATACGCGCTGCGGAGGTCCAACTTGGTGAAGACAGTGGCACCACGGAGATGTTCCAGGACTGCTGGGACGAGAGGAAGAGGGTAGCGGAATTTCACGGTGATATTGTTGAGGCAGCGATAATCAATACATGGCCGCAAGCCTCCGTCCTTTTTCTCCACAAAGAAGCTCGAAGCAGCAGGGGAAGTAGATGGACGGATGTAGCCTTGCGCCAGCACCTCCTTGATGTAATCCTCCATTGCCTTCTCTTCCGGGATGGAGAGGGGGTAGATCCTTCCCCTTGGCACTGGCTCACCCGGAAGCAGAAATATGGCGCAGTCCCATGGCCGGTGTGGAGGCAGCTTGGAGGCCCGTTTGGGACAGAAGACGTCACTGAAGGGGGCGTAACATGATGGGATATTCACCGATTGTCTTTCAACTGGGCTTTCAATGGAGGTGGTATAGACAGGCAGTGGTTCTGGGAGAGGAGTGGATGGAACCGGAAGTCCAGACAGACAGCTTTGGAAACAGGAATCGCCCCACTTCAGGACTTCGCCGGTCCTCCACGAGATTACCGGATTATGCTGCTCCAACCATGGGCACCCTAGAATCACGTCAGCAGTGGATTCCTCCAGAACCAGCAGATGGATCTTCTCCACATGAAGCAGCGCGATCTGGAGGGTCAGAGGGCCGACACCACGGCGAACTTGTCTCCTGCTTGGCGGTTTTCCAGTTATTGAATGGATCTGGTAGGCTGACGGCGTTGCCGTGGTAGTGAGGTTGAGCTGACGGCAGAGGGTGCCGGAGATGAAGTTGCCGGCTGACCCTGAATCGAGGAGTGCATGGACTGGAGGGGAAACATTAGTGGCAGTAAGTGTCACAACAGTGGTGAGTGGCTTCATCTGATACTTGGAAAGGAAAACGGCACTCACCATGGGACGAGGAGGGCGGACGGGGCATAGGGAGATGATATGCCCCAGAGATCCAGAGTATAAACAGAGATTCTGGGCCAGCCGACTTTGCTGTTCAGTCGTCGAGAGTCGAGTGGAATCTACTTGCATGGGTTCGTGGGCTGGTTCTGGGGAGCTGACTGTCTCTGGATGGCAGAGGGGTGAGTTGGCATGTGACTGGCCCTGGTGCTCTTTGAGGCACGACTGCATATGAGTGGCGAAGCGGATGGATAGTTGAATGAAGTGTGCGAGCCCGATGGTGTCCTCGTATGCAGCATGATGCAACCGCACTCGAGGATCCAATCCTTGACGGTAGGTGGTCAGCAAGGCTTGCTCATTCCATCCACTTGTGGCCACGAGTGTCCTGAACTTAAGAGCATATTCATTGACAGCCATTTTTCCTTGTTTTAAATTATAAAGTTTCTCACCAATGGAAGAATCCCAGGCAGGTCTCCCAAAAACTTCTCGGAAGTGGTCAACAAAGCTAGAATATGACTGGATGACAGAATTGTTTTGGGTCCAAATGGAATCGGCCCATTGTAGAGCTTTACCTTGCAACTGGGAGATTAGGAAGGCTACCTTAGATCGCTCGGTGGGGTACAAGTGCGGTTGCATCTCCAGGACCAGCGAGCATTGGAGGAGAAATCCGCTGCATTCCTCCGCCGAACCAGAGAAGGGCGCCGGTTTGGCCATGGGGCTGGCGTGCACGGTAGAGGAGGAAGAGGTGGTGTTGTTTCCGTAAGTGCTCGCTGGTGAAGGGGGTGATGGAATGCTGGTGATCGTCCGACGCAACGCATCAAAGAGGTCCTGGAAGGGGTCCGTGAGGCTCATGCTTGTGTCGCTCGTTCTGGGTCCGGTCTTCTGTTACGGTAGTCAGGGACCGGAGACTGAAAATGACAGGGAATGATGTTTATTTGACACAAGCAGAGGTGAAGGTGAGCAATGGTGAACCAATGGATGAGGATACATTGCTGGTGTCTTGGAAGGTGGGATGATCCGAGAAGTGGTGGCTTGAGACGATGGAGGAAGATGACACACACACACACGATGGGAACAGGAGCACACTGGAGATCACCGGAGAGAGGTAAGTCAGGTATGTGGTTAGTCCTTAGAGTTAGCAGGTAGGTATAGACCTAGTTGCGAATGAGACCGGACAGTGACTGCGTGTGTGTATGTGACTTTTGAGTGCTGGGGAGATTGCAGGTAGATGAGGAGCAGGTGAGTGTGATTAGTACTCAGGTGATGGCGTGCGCTGTGATTGGGTGGTGTTGGAGCCTGGCGTGTCTGTGACAAGTACTGTTTTTTTTTTAAATTATCGGTTAATTTATCAGTATCAGCCAGTGTGGTCCAACCTAGCTATCGGTATCGGCAAAATCCAATATCGGTCGACCTCTAGTTTCAAATACTTTTTCTTGCCACTGTATATAGCTTTTGGAGTTCTTTTCTGATTCTAAGCAATGACAAATAAAGAATTTAATGCTGATGACAGTGACTTTATAAACACTTGATATGTTTAGCCATTTTAATTTGCTCTTAGTATGGTTTGCACGTGATGTGTGCAATACAAAATTACTTACATGCTTGAATTCAATGAAAGACTTGATATTTTCTTCCAAGCTTGGTTTGAACATTTTCATCCCTTTTTTGTAGACAGGGGTGGGCAGTATTACAGGAAGCAGCCTGAGTGCAACGTCACTTTGGACTTCTGTGCAGATTAATATTTTGTATTAATTATTTTGTCATCATTATTCTAATGAATAACTATTAGTTCTTGCATTCACAACTGTACCTGGAGACAAACTGTCTAAATTCTGGAGAAGCTCCTGCGCTTTTTCTCCTGGCTGGCAAAGCAAAGGATTTTGTCTTTGAAACTCATTTTCCAAGTTTGGAAAAGTCTCTCTGCGTGGTCGGGGAATAATACAGAGAAGTCTTGTGAAATCTGAAAATGAGAAATCAACAGTGCATTAAGTTATTTAAAAAAAATTAAAAGGCAATGCTCTGTCTTCAGCCTTCCAGTGTTCCAGAGCAGTACAGGTAAACTAATTTGCCTATTTAAAAATATATCCCTACAAGACACATGTTTATTTTTTTGCCACATCGCCCATCCTGATGACCATCAAAAGGAATTCTGACTTTCTGGAAAAAGATGCACAAATTTGGACCTACCATGCCTGGCGTATCAAGGAGTCGAGGGAATTCACAAGTTATTTCCTCGATAGATTTTGTCCCGTTAGCTCTTATCCACTGAGCCCTGTGGATGGCTGTTTCTTTCATGTAATCTGCAACTTGGTTAGCTGGCCACATATTATTTTTAAGCCATTCTGCAAGTTGTACTGCTCTGTCAGGTGAAATACTTGGCTCTACAAATAAATATAATTTTAACAACAAAATTAAGGATATTTGCCAAAATAATAAACACTTGCTTTTAGTAAAAGATAGCAAATTTAAATTTTTACCTGGTATAACCAAGGTGCTGCTTATGGCTTGAGAATCCTCTTTCTCACGACTTGTGCAGTTTTCACGACGGGTTCTCTTCCTGACATTTCGCAAGCGTTCCTCCAGAAATCCAGTAGCTGGACGATGGCTTCGTCCAGGGCTGAACCATGCTTCCTTAAAACATAAAAGTAGTTTTTATTCTCATTTATTTGGTTCCACAGTTATTGCTGATTTTTATTTTATTTAAACTGTTTTTTTCGTCTTTATTATTTTACATGATAGTTTATGGACACATGAGGCGATCGAGTGTCGCGTCGCATATAACGTTATAACTTCACGTTAAATGTTTGCTTTATGACGCGACACTCGCGTCATGTATCTCAATATCTACCTTAAACCAACTAAATAGCTCATATACTGTAAGTCAGTGGTTCCCAACCTTTTCCCTTGGGGCCCCCCCATGTACATATTTAACAATCCGGGACCCCCCCCTCCCCCATATATATATATATATATATATATATATATATATATATATATATATATATATATATATATATATAATGTATATTAGTGCTGGGAAAAAATTTATCACATCCAAAATAAAAATGTTTGTGTTTGCATATTATATATGTGTGTGTACTGTGTATAATTATTTTGTATATATAAATACACATATATGCATGTATATATTTAATATTTTTATTTATTTATATATAAATTATTTATATTTATATATAATATAAATTATGTATTAGGCTACTGTATATACATTATATACATGCAAAAAAAACAGCTTCTTGGAAAAAATGAAATATTGTAGTAGTTATAAACCAAGGTTTATTTTATTTCAGATTAACATTTGAGGGCAGCAATTGTATTCATAATGTCAAAATAAAACCGACGTAATGTTACTTGAAGGCATTATAGCCTACTTTCATGGTTGCAGTTAGTGTTACTACAGTAAATACATGGTGAATGTTGCAGATCTGGACACTGGATAGTTCATTCACGGCACAATGTTTCTTCCTGGTTTCCACGTGCTGTTTGATTCGTTAATAACAGAGAAATGTGAGTGTTTCTCTCTAGATCTTGCAGCGATGTTATTATGTTATGTGGCAAATTCAAATGCTTTCTTTACTGGATCTCTTATTAGCGCTGTGTAGTAACAGCATCGCATGATCACGATCGGCTCGCGCTGCACTGGCCCAAACTGATAAACGGTACATCAACCACACAATAACGAGCAGTTTCGTTCCGCTTGCATTATGTTTGCCATTTGATGTTGGGCACTGTTGTGGTCGCGCCGACGTATCTTACATTATGAGCGCGCTTGCCACGCGCAACGCGCCTATATTTAAAATAACGAAATTGTAATTGATATCGGCATTGTTAGCATATGATTTTTTTTAAAACTTTGAAAAAATATCTTTATATACAATTATTAGTAGAACTTTTTATGCATCTTTATTCACCTCAAACATATCCGCTCCCGCCCCCCCCTGTGAACTCTGGCGCCCCCCTGAGTTGGGAACCAATGGTGTAAGTAACGTATTTCAGAGGAAATGTTTACCAAAGGAGACGTTCGATTTATTCAAAAAGCATGAAAAAGCTGTAACATAACAGACTAGCCTACAAAGCTTACGAAGCAAGGAGTTACTTTTTAAAACTGTTAATGTCCAGCGAACCGCCTTATTTTGCATATTCTGTTATTTTATAGTTGTATAGATAAAAATAACACACACACATTGTAGTATATAGTGCCATGCACATATACTAAGGTTAAATAGTGCCCGCTTAGAGGCGTAGTGATCGAGATGTGAAGTGTTTGGTTATGGTTGTAGTCAGTTGTCAGCGCAGCTGCTGTTATTAAAAACGCAAACGATTTACCTGGTGTCATCCTTCCACTCACCACGACGCAAGTTATAAAAGGTTATTAAAAGAAACCACTACACACATACCCTTTTTTTCTCCGAATAACAGCTGTCCTCGCTGAAAAACGATGGCTCTCGACTCCTGAGGTGATTCAAAATGCCCGCGGCGCGAAGGTAGAGTTGAGGCGTCGAGGAGGGGGAGGGGTTCACTGTGTCACGGCTGGGTTACACTAAAAACTACCCAACACTGAGAAAATAACCCAATAAAATGACCCAACAGACTTAACCCAGCGGTTGGATAGAAAAAATAACCCAACATTTTTTAGAGTGTTATAACAAAAATTAACCTCAGTGACACACACAGACATCAACAATCAGCATATGAATCTCAACAATGGTGACATGCTTCATGCAGCAATGCATGCTGGGAGCCATGAGTTTTATACTATGGTGGCTCCCAGCATGCATTGCTGCATGAGGCATGTCACCATTGTTGAGATTCATATACTGATTATTGATGTCTATGTGTCTTGAAAGCTTTTTCTCCAAAAATTTATTTTAAAAAGAAAATTCAGACTGTCTGATCTGTGGAAAGAAAGAAGTTGCTGAATGTAGTGGTGGGCAGAGCGAGGCTTCATGAAACACTGAAACAGTTGAAGCAAAGTGCCGTATTTGTTTCGAGGCTTCGAAACTTTACCGACACCCGTCTCCACGGTGACACCTAGTGGACAATTGCCCATGTTATCTGAAACAACTTTGACAACAAGCCATTTAAAAATAAATAAAAATATTTTGTTTTCGTTAATGTGGTGATATTTTAAAATCCTATAATAATATCCTATATAATCCTATATCATAATAATAACTAGGTTATTTTGGTCATGAAAAATGAATAAAACAAATAAATCCACAATGGTCTAATTTTTTTTAAAGATTTTTATTCAAAAATATTAATTGCTCTGCTGTGGAAGGGCTTAGCCTACTTCTTTTTTTACTGATAATTTCTCCAGCCTTAGAAAAAATCCTCTCACAAGGGACACTTGTTGCTGGCATGCATAGATATTTTTTAGCAAGGACATACAAATGAGGAAAAATCACAGCTCTCTCTTTCCAGTAACTTAGTGGATCATGGGTTCTTGGCAAAAATTCATCTTTTAGGTACTTTTTAACTTCTACTGTGGCATCTGCTGTGGCACTGTGTATTGCCTGGGTTTCATGGATACGACTATCAAAAAGTTCCCATAAACTGTCCTGGGTTTCTGTTGTTGATGTTGTTGTTGATGATGATGATGATGGGCCTGATGTTGACTGTGGCTCTGAATGAAAGTAAAAACAACAATTAGTTACTAAGTCTAAACTGACAGCATATATGAAGTATAAGTCACATAATTATTAAGATGACATAACTCCATAATGTCAGATGAAGAGTGAAACTGCTTACCAGGAGTTGCTGTGTTTGAACGCATCAGCGAAGCACACTCCAGTGTGATCTGCTTTTCAGCCTCCTGGGCTTTGGCAGGATTTCCAAAACCCACATTTTTGAACCTTGGGTCCAGCAGTGTAGCCAGAGCCAAGGCTCTGAATGACTCGTACCCACCACATCTTGAGTGCAGACCTTCTTGCAGGTGTGTGCCTGTTCAAAACACAAGCAAACCATATTGGTTATATTGATAAAAAATAATATGACAGTTGTGGCCAATACATTACATACAGTAGTATGGTCATTGTGGCCTACCTAATTGTGCAGTTGATTCCTGTGCTGATTGGCCTTTTTTCTGCGATAGCTTGTGCTGCAACATCCTGTAAAGTGGTATGAGCTTTGAAGCAGACACTCTCTGTTCCTCTGACAACTCTGTCGTTGCGAGTTTGAAAGGCTGCAGTAGTGACAATGATTCTTGTATAATGTTATACTCAAAACTTGTCAGCGGAGCAGTATCACTGTTTAAATTTGATAGCGCTGCACCCACTGGCTCTCGTTGCTCATACAAGCGCTGCAACATGTCGTAAGTGCTGTTCCATCTTGTGTCCACCTCCTGCATCAGTTTCAGAGCTGGTCTGCCCATCAAGCCCTGCATCTCCACAAGCTTGTCCTTTGCTTTGCAGCTGGATCTAAATAACCCCACTATCTTTCTGGCTTTCTGTCGTATTTCATTGATGAGTGGGGTTTGATCTAGGGCCTTTTTTACAATTAAATTTAAATTGTGGGCAAAACATGGGACATGCCGAAGGTTCAGTAGCTGGGCACTTAAGATCATGTTGGATGCATTATCAGTCACCATACACTGAACTTTGGTGGTTATTCCCCACTCGGCCATTAGCAAAGCTTTAGCCTCCATGAGATGCTGGGCTGTGTGTGTTTGGTAAAACCTCCTTACACCCAGTACAACAGTTGCCAGCTTTGCCTCTGGTGTTATGTAGTGGCAAGTAACACCAAGGTATCCGTCCATATTAATGGAGGACCACATGTCAGCTGTAAGGCTAACAAAATCTGCCTTTTTTAGGTCCTCCATTGTCTTCTCCTTAGAAATGTTGTACCTTTCAGTTACCATCGTTTTAAGTGCCTTACGGGATGGGAGGACATAGCTTGGATCAAGTTTGTTCACAAAAGCCATGAAACCCTCATCCTCCACGATAGTGAAGGGCTGCAAATCCTTTACCACCATGTCTACAAGAGCCTCATCCAATTCCCTCTGTCTGCCTTTTAAAAGAAAATAAAGATAAAAGATTAAAAGTACTTTCACAAAACTAAATTTAAAAAAAAATAAAAGCTTTTTCAAGTTTGGAAAAGTTTTATGCTCAGTGTGCAAAGACAGATCAAATACAATATAAAATTACAACAATTAGGAAAACCAAAATGTTGTCTTCAAGCCTATAAAAATATCTATGTAATACAGTGACTAAGTTTGTGAGATGTTACATTTACATATTCAGAGTGAAGCTGTTTTCAACATGATTGGGAGTTTTGGAAAAGATTGACGTTACGTTGTAAGGCTGGTGGACACAAGCCTAAGTCTATTTAAAACTATGGACTTTCTAAACAGTGTTACATGAAGTACATATTATATCAAACAATGTATACCTCGTTTAGATGGCCCAGCAGTGTCAGTAGCAGGCCTAGGTACAGGGGGAATGTTACCATCCTCTGCACACTGCAAAATGGCAGGATGAGTGCTCCTCAAATGGCGCATCATGGATGATGTATTGTTGAAGTAGGCTAGCTGCCTATCACAATACATACATCTCACTTTATTTGGGGTTTCCAAATGGAAATGCTCCCACACCACAGATTTACGGCATCTCTTCTGTGGAGCCTCCATTTCTCTCTATTCTATTAATGTCTCTATATATCTATCTATCTATGAATCTATATATTTATGAAAGTATATATATATATATATATATATATATATATGAATCTCTCTCTCTCTCTATATATATATATTAATATATGAATCTATATATAAATTTATATATCTATGAATCTATCTATCTATATATATATATGAATCTATCTAAATTCTATATCTCTAACTACTGTGCTATATGTCAATATCTAACTTAGCCTATATAAATGTGTCACTATATCTATCCTAACTATCTGTCACTGTCTTTAGTTTATCAGTAAATATATTTAACTTAAATGTAACCTAAATATAACTAACTAAATCGCACTATAAATGTCAATAAATCGTAAACGCTATCTCAAAATCTTTCTCCTCTCACAAAAACCCACGAGGTGAAGGTGCATTAACTCCTCTTTTAAACTTTGTGGCAGTTGAGTGAGATGTGCGATTGTGTGGTTTGTTCCCGCCCACGTCAATCAAACGCAGACTCGGCAAGCGTGCCACCTGTCGGTCGAGACACTTATGAAACGCGCAGAAGCTTCGTTTAGCCATAGTCACGTGACATGGGTGTTTTGAATCACAGTTCGGAGCAGTGTTTCGAAACATCTACGCTTCGGGATCTCGACACTGTGTCGAAACGTTAGTTTCGCGTCAGCCATCCCTAGCTGAATGTAGTTCACTAATAAAAAATAACCACTTTAGGTCAATGACAAGAGTCCTCAATCACTCTACTTTATGATGATGAAAACTATACCACCTTATCTTTGTTTATGGCTCCTTATATAATAAAATATGTTTTAGGAAACACTATTTATATTTATTATAAGCTCAATGTGTGTGTGTGTCACTCTCTTTCCTGACGAGCGTGACTGACGCGCTGTAAGCAGAGAGCTCTTCATCTCATTCCCCTTCGTCTTCAGTGTTCTTTAGCGCACTTGCAGTACATTCGTGAGACAGACCAAGTGCCGCTATGTACCGAAGTTTTGTAAACAAAATCTAACGCTTCAAAAACTTACATTTATAAAAGTGCAGAGAGTAATGTGATGAATTTGCCGCCTTCCCTTCCGCCGTCGTTACTAAGCAACGGGGTAAACAGCTGCTGGTTTGATGACGCAAGCAAACCGTGGTTCGGACTCAAATATTATATGAACAAGTTCTCTATTAATGCCAGAGTGTTCGTTCTGAAATCTGAATTTATTCAGAGGAATAACTGACTAACGTAAACAGCCAGCAGCTGTTTGCTTGCGTCATCAAGCCAGCAGCTGTTTACCCCGCTAAAGAACACTGAAGACGAAGGGGAATGAGATGAAGAGCTCTCTGCTTACAGCGCGTCAGTCACGCTCGTCAGGAAAGAGAGTGACATACACACACACACACACACACACACACTCACAGAGACACACGGACACAGACACTCACACACACACACACACACACACACAGAGACACACAGACACAGACACTCACACACACACACACACACACAGACACAGACACGCACACACACACACACACACACACACACAGACACACACAGACACACGGACACACACACACACGCACACACAGACACACGGACACACACACACACACAAACACACAGAGACACACGGACACAGACACTCACACACACACACACACACACACACACAGACACAGACACGCACACACACACACACACACACACACAGACACAGACACAGACACGCACACACAGAGACACACGGACACAGACACTCACACACACACACACACACACACACACAGACACGCACACACACACACACACACACACAGACACACACACACACACACACACACACACAGAGACACACAGACACTCACACACACACACACACACACACAGACACAGACACGCACACACACACACACACACAGACACACACAGACACACGGACACACACACACACGCACACACGGACACACACACAGACACACGGACACACACACACACAGACACGCACACACACACACACACAGACACACACACACACACACACACACACGCACACAGACACACACACACACACGGACACTGCGTGATGATAGAGAACACTTCAGAGCGCTGTAAATGTGGTTATGTGTGTTTATGATGTACATGAATGGATTCAGACGGATCAATATCAGTTTGTCTTTACTGTTGCTCGGCAACAGCTGCTGTCACTGTTGCTAGGAGACCAGATCTCTAACATCTCATCACTCTTATCATATTCTTATCAAAGACAAACACATCAGATATATGAGGATATATACCAGGATGTGTTCTGTGACAGGGTTATTATATTAAAGATCATGTGTTTGTGTGTCTGATTTATGAATTGATTGATGATTCCTGATTCTGATGTGTTTTATCTCCATCAGATCACCATCAGCTCACTCTGGATCCGAACACAGTGAATAAACTCCTCCGTCTGTCTGAGAACAACAGAGTGATTACTAACACTAACACAGATCAGTCGTATCCTGGTCATCCAGACAGATTTGATCAGTGGCCTCAGGTGTTGTGTAGAGAGAGTGTGTGTGGACGCTGTTACTGGGAGATTGAGTGGAGTGGAAGTGTGTTTGGTGGTGTGTATATATCAGTGTCATATAAGAGCATCAGCAGGAAGGGAGGAGGTTATGAGTGTAGGTTTGGATCTAATGATCAGTCCTGGAGTTTGGACTGCTCTCCCTTCAGTTACTCATTCAGACACAATAACATACAGACTGCTCTCTCTGTGAAGCCCATCAGCAGTAGAATAGGAGTGTATAGTGATGATGATGATGATGATGCTGTCAGGAGAATAGGAGTGTTTGTGGATCACAGAGCAGGAACTCTGTCCTTCTACAGCGTCTCTGACACAATGAGACTCATCCACACAGTCCAGACCACATTCACTCAGTCGCTCTATGCTGGGTTTACTGTTTATTACGGATCGTCAGTGAAACTGTGTTGATGAATCAGAGACTGACAAGAGATTCTACCCATAATGCTTTGAGCTGCGTGATGAATCAGTAACAGATGTTATAGAGTCTATTGATCACATTAATATGAACATGAATCAGAATAAATGTGAAATGAATCCTCATCTAGACGTGATCTGTGATGATCTGTTTCTCTGCTCTTCTCAATCTCTGCGCTGATTAAATCAGTCTTTTATTATCATAATCAGTCTTATATCTCATCATTCATCTGATTTCTGTGTTGTTTGTAATAAAGCACAATATCAAATCATCTTGAGATCATGGTGTGATTGATGATATTCTGAATTCATCACGAGACTGGAATCAGCTTCAGTTTCTGACGTTATCAGATATAACAGCATTAAATCAAATGTATTTATTATAAGCTCAGTAAAGATATATTCGGTTATTATGGGATGTCCTTCAGTGAAAGAAGCTGACAGAATATCTACTTATGAAATATTTATTTTCTTCTGAGCAGTGACATGAACAAAAACATATTAGATTATGAATTAATATAATGAATATATGTAAATAATATAATTAATATAATATAAATGTGTTCAAACACATGCAGGCTTTGTGATTAAGAGATTAAAACAAATATTAATATAGAAATAATGCATTAGCTGAAATATTTGCATCAACACTGGGCTCCTTTTTATTCATTTCATTATTAATTAAATTATAACAAATAATTACAGAAATGTTACAAATACTATAAAATACAAATACATAACAATGTCCAAAATATTAATTTGTAATTATTATTTAATAAACAAACCAATAAAGAAATATTGCACCTGCAATAATAATATACAAGCAATAATATATCAAACTCATCAATTACTGTCTATTATATATTTATTTAATACTATTATATATATATATATATCTCAATTACTGTCTACAGGAGATCAATAACACGACATCATGATTACAATATACTCCTACTGCACTGTAAAACAATACAAACTCAGCATTTAATAATAAGAGAAAAATGTTGATAATATTTCTAAAATATTCACTTAATTTTATTATTTTAAACATCCATATATATATATATACAAAATATTTTGATTTGCAAAATCATGCTACTGGACTCAAAACAAAAGTCTGTATAGAAATTATAATAGTATAGAAATAATATATAGAAATTTTATGATTTTAAACGTCCAATAAAAATGTATGATATCAAACAATTGTATAATGCAACTCCAGTGTAAAAATACAAAGTTAGTATTTAATAATCATGATTTCCAAAAATATATTTTTTAAGTATATCAAAAATATGATCGCAACAATGCTACTCCACTGTAAGTAATAATAATAATCATAGAATATTAATAATATTCCCAAAATAATTTTATTTTATTATTTGAAACAAGTATGATGCTGCTGCACTCTAAAAAAAGAAAAACTCAGTATTAAAATAAATAAATAAATAAAATTAATAATAATAATAATTCCAAAATATTAAATTGATTTTATTTTAAACATCCAAAAAAAAAAAAAATTGTATGATGCTACTCCTGTGTAAAAATAAAAAGTATTAAAAAAATAAACGTAATAATAATATTAATACAATTACTCCAGTGTAAAAATAAAAAGACAGTATTTAATAATAATAATAATAATTTCCAAAAATACATTACATTTTTTCTTAAATTATCAATTCAACGTCCATAAAAAGTATAATTTCAACAATGCTACTCCACTGTAAAAAAGTGTTTAATAATAATAATATAATTTAATAATATCATTTCATTTTATTATTTGAAACATCCATAAATTATGTATGATTACAAAATAATGATGCTAATGCACTCTAAAAATACATAGGCCAGTATTAAAAAAAAAATAATAATAATTAAATTAATAATAATAATAATTCCAAAATATTAATTTGATTTTATTTTTAGCATTCAAAAGAATACTGCAAAAAATGCATGATGCTACTCCAGTGTAAAAATAAAAACTCAGTATTTATTAATAATAATAATAATAATAATAATTATTATTATTATTATTATTATATCAAATCAATGTCCATAAAAATTATGATTGCAACAATGCTTCTCCACTGTAAAAAGTATTTAATGATAATAATAATAATAATAATAATAATAATAATAATAATAATAATAATAATAATAATAATAGAAGAAATATTAATAATAATTTCCCCAAAATATATATTTTATTTTATTATTTTAAGCATCCATAAAAATGTATAATTGCAAAGAAAAACAAATATAATGCTACTGCACTCTAAACAAAAACTCAGTATTAAAGGTTCTGTGACATGGATTATTTTCTTTTTTAAATTCTTTTTTTAATGTTTCCTGAGGTGTACTTATATTGTTAGTATGATTTTTACATTTAAAATGTAGAAATAAATGGAAATGTTAGAGAAAGAAAGTCTGTGTGAACTTGAATCAGAAGTCACTGATCACAGATCAGGCATTAATGAACACTGTTACTCACTGTATGTGGCGCTGCTGTCGAATCCATATCATTAAAGTCTGCTTGTAACACCTGTGCTGACATTTAGGCTGCATTTACACTGCAGGTCTTGATGCCCAAATCCGATTTTCTGACTATATCCGATTTTTTTGAAGACCCGCTTACATCATCTTTCAAAAGTGACCCGTCTCCGATTTTTGCATTTACACTATACACTGCTGAAACCATAGACATATAAACCCCTAGACGCCTCATTGGCCGCTCGACCGCACGTCACCGTCGCCGCCATATTGGAGCGGGCAACCCTCATAACTCTCTAGTGATGGGAAGTTCGGATCATTTTACCGACTCGGGCTTTTGAGTCTCGTTCAGCAAAATGAACGAATCTTTTTTCGAGTCATTTCGTTCATTTTAGCAAAATGTTATTAAAATATTAAGTGCTACCTCCCCAACACATCTAGTACTTACGCAAATGTTGATCACACTAAAAACAATACAAAACTAAAATGCTATAAGATACAGAAAAAAATATTAATTCTTTACCTGGGTCTTCAGTCTGTGATTAGCTCATCTCACCTCTTATCTGACAAGAAGTCTTCGGGTTTAAGTCATTCCTTAATCACGTGACAGACCCATACGCAAAACCAACGCGGTCTCGAGCCGGAAAGAGAATTGATTAGTTCATCTCATGAGTCTTTCGGGTCTCGGGTCGAGTTTGACTCGTTCCTTAATCACGTGACAGACCCATGCGCTATTTCTGACATTTCTGTCACTGTGTTTTTGTTACTGTTTGTTGAGGATCTGTGGTTTGTTATTATTTTATAAATAAATAAAACCCTGTTATAAATAAAATTTTGATTAATTTGTCTTCTTGACTGTCTATCGGTAAATAAACACTAGGCTATATAATAAATGTAGTTTTATAACAAAGTTCGGGAGGAACAGTCGCAGTTCATTAACCTGATTAACACAAGTGGAGGCCAATCAGTAATCAACCCATGATAAGGTATAAATGACAGCAGAACCTACCTCTGTTCATTGACAGTTTTCAGCAGTCAACAGCTCTTCAGCTCTCCTCTCTGCGAACCATGTCGAGAAAACCAAGCTCTTCATCCGATGAAGAAACGAATATCGCCGGGGATGCACCTTCGCATTCCGACGGCCACACGACCATCATTCCTACGCCGGACGTCGCACCTGAGCCCCAGGCTTCTCCTCGTGGCCGCACACCGGCCCGATCAGACCTGCGCGCACCAAGACGCCGAGACCAGCCTTCACCACCCCCGGCAAGAACGCCATCTTCTCCAGCATCCTCCTACGGCTCGGCCACTCCAACGGTCCCACCTATCGGGAAATGGACCGTAGCTGGACTAAGGAAAGCGCTGGAGAATGCAGACATACCGGCGTCAAGGAAAATGCACAAAGCGGAGCTATACGATCTGTATGTCTCGTCACAAGCAACGCCTAAGACGACCCACAGACCAAGCAAATCCCGCACTGCCCGAAACTCACCAGTCCAGTCACCACCGTCGGGTTCCCGCACAAGATCCGGCTCGCTTCATCAATCGACCCGGAGGAACAAGCCTTCATCGAGCCTGGGCCGCCCCCCTCAGTCCGCTAGGGCAGGTTCACTTGCTGAGGAGGCCCAGCCCTCCACCACCACTTACGCCGCAGCAGCGCAGTATGCCGCCGGGCCCAGTAGCCCCCCCACAGCTACTCGCTCAGGCAATCCCGCTGTTCATAACCCTTTTCCTTTTCAGTGGCCTCCAGCTCCTCTCGCAAACGCTAGCGCGAAGCTACCGACGCTAGCAGAACAGGCCCAACCATATCAACAATCCCACCCACCAGGTCATAACCCCGCCCACTTCCAGTGGCCTGCAGCTCCCGTAGCTCAGACAAGCGCGGGCCCGCCCCCGCCGGCAGCTCATGCCTATAATCCTTCCTATCACCCTACCTATCTCCTTCCCTTTCCTCCACATCATCCTAATAACCCTTCTCTTCAAACCTCAACAGGTCATCAAAACGCGAGGCCTCCGATGACAGTTACAGACCCGGCACATACCCTCCCCAGCTATTCGCTCCAAACTAAAAACCAGTACTCTCTTTCCACAGCAATACAGATGCCCATTCCGTCCAATGCCGTCGCAATGGAGCCACCTCCCGTGTCACAAAACATCCGGGCACAGATCCTCGCAGGTATGGACGTAGATCTTTCATCTCTACTCTCTCTGCTCCCCGCAGCCCAATCAGACAGGCAAATAGACTGCGGGGACTTCTCAGTCACTTTAAAAAATCCAACTACCCACACATCCCGCCTACTATCATTTCCTGAATTCACTATCGCTTTCGCTAGATATACAGAAATCATCTGTTCAGCTTTCCCCCCCAGGCGGCGCGAACTGAATGATTATTTGGCTATAATAGCAGAGCTCGCGCTGTCCTATGGGGGCGGGCATTTCTACACCTATCACAAACTCTTTTCAGCTAAGAGCGCAGTGCGAGTCGCCCAGTGGAACCAGTGCACATACTGGGGGGCTCTCGACCAGGATCTCCACAGCAGGGTATTTCTGGGCTGTAAAAACATTTCCTGTGCAGTCTGCAGGTCAGTGGCACACTCAACCATGTTGTGCCCCCAAGTTAATCCTTCTGTTCCACCCCATTCAGGAACCAGCCCAGTGAGATCCACCAGCTATGTGCCACGTCCTGCAACAGCCTTAGATAATCAAAGATTTAAAAATCCCTCTTTTGAAGGAAGCAGGCAGCCCTGCAACCAGTTTAACGCTGGTAAATGCACCAAATCGCGCTGCCGGTACCTTCATGTTTGCAGTTTCTGCGGCGGCGCTCATGCCCGCTTCGTGTGCCCAGTGTACAAATCTGCTAATAAAAATTCAAAATATTACTTATCGACTCCTGTAAATATTTCACGCATGCACGCTGAACTAGCTCATCATCCGGACCCCGAATTTACCAAATACCTGCTGACAGGCCTCGAAAACGGCTTTAAACCCGGCGCAGAATGCCCACTCTCACAGAACACTATCTGCAATAATCTTCAGTCCGCCCTAACAGAACCTGAAGTCGTCGACAATCTGATAAAAAAAGAAGTCGAATCTGGGTTCATGATCGGCCCTTTCGACACTCCCCCATTCAACATGTTTCGTATCAGCCCCATTGGAGTGGCTACAAGAAAATTTTCGGGTAAAAAACGTCTCATAATCGACTTATCAGCCCCGCACAATTCCCCGTTTCCAAGCATTAACAGCTTAATTCCTCTCGATGAATTTTCGCTTAAATACCAAGACATAGATCAAGCAATCGACATGGTTAAAATCGCAGGTCGGGGTGCTTGGCTCGCAAAAATCGACATTACTTCAGCCTTCAAAATTATGCCTATCCATCCAGATTCATGGCATCTTTTTGGAGTGCGCTGGCGTGGGAAATACTACTTCGCCGTACGCCTAACCTTCGGATGCAAAAGCAGCCCAAAAATGTTCGACATGCTATCAGAAGCAGTTTGCTGGATATTGTCGAATAATTACGCCATTCCCCACCTCATTCACCTGCTAGACGATTTTTTAATAATTTCGCCCCCTGAAGCCATACCAGCCGCACATTTCCTTACGGCCCAAAAAGTCTTTTCCGAACTCGGAATCCCTATTGCTCAAGAGAAAACGATGGGTCCGGCAAAATCCATCGAGTTCCTCGGGATTACATTGGATTCAGACAAATTCCAAGCATCCCTGCCCAAAGAGAAAATCGACCGAATCATCCTAGTCTCATCTACCCTCATCGACAACCCAAATTGTTCTAAACGTGAACTACTATCCCTGCTGGGACACCTAAATTTCGCTATGCGCATTATTCCGCAAGGCCGCCCATTCATTTCACACCTCCTCTTGCTCGCGTCCTCCGTCCCCGCACTAGAGGACCGCATTTCTATAACCCAAGCTTGTCGCGACGAACTCAAGTTATGGCTAACATTCCTAAACCAATGGAACGGTCTATCTCTTTTCTACCGCTACCTCGTTTCGTCCCCAGTCGATATCCGATTGTTCACAGACGCCGCCCCCTCGGTCGGTTTCGGAGGATTTTACCAAGGTCGCTGGTTCGCGTCTCCTTGGCCACCACAATTACAGGACATCCCTCTGTCCTCCGCATTATTTGAGATCTACCCCATAGTAGTAGCAGCCTTCCTGTGGGGTAAAGAATGGACGACCAGCAGCATTCTGGTGCATTGCGACAACGACGCTACAGTGCATTGCATTAATAAAGGCCGCTCTCATTCACAGGCTATAATGCCTCTTTTAAGACGCCTCACCTGGATCTCAGCGTGCGACCAATTCATCTTAGTCGCCAAACACGTTCCGGGCTCAGAAAATCAAATCGCTGACTCTCTCTCTCGCTTTCTGTTTCAGAAATTCAGGACGCTGGCTCCAGGGGCGGACAATTTCCCAACGCCAGTTCCTCCATATTCAGAACTGATATTCCCGTAACACATCCGCTAAAACCCCTCCTCGACACATCACTCGACACAATCCTCCAAGCAGTTTCCCCCAGAACCCTCCAAACCTACGTGACCGCGTGGAGATGTTTTAAAACATTCCACGTATCCTATAATCTACCATTCCCAGACTTTTCTCTCCTCACAATCACTTCATTCATATCCTACCTTAACAGCATCAAGAGCCTGCAAGTCGGCTCTATCAAAGGGTATCTGAGTGGCATTCAATTTTTCCACAAACTGATATACGGCGCCCCCTCACCCGAGATAAATAATTCACAAACCTCCCTCTTAATCAAAGGGATTCAACGATCCCAGCCAAACCGTCCCGACACAAGACAACCCATAACATCAGATATCCTCACCCAATGCATTTACACCCTCCGCACCGGCTACCTGTCTCTCCATATCGCCCGCACATTAGATGCCATGTTTATTTTAGCCTTTTTCGGTTTCCTTAGATGCTCGGAACTCGCCATCACCTCCAAATTCGATCCCAAAACCCACCCCACCATCTCAGACTTATCAGTCATAGATAACGAAACCATATCATTTTTGATCAAACAAAGTAAGACAGACCAAACCAAAAAAGGCCATTTAATTTACATTTTCAAACTCTCATCACCCATCCAACCATTCCAATCCGTTCTGGCATACCTCCAGTGGAGAACTTCCTAAGCTAACTGCCATCTCGATCCCCTATTCATAGACGAATCCAACAAACCAGTCACCCGCTTCTGGTTTCAGAAACATCTGAAATCCGTCCTCCAACACTCAGGAATCCCAGCAAAAAACTTCTCAAGCCACTCCTTCCGCATTGGGGCAGCAACATCAGCAGCTCAAAAAGGTCTCTCCCAGCAGCAGATCCAAGCTCTAGGAAGGTGGTCCTCAGATGCCTTCCAAAGCTACATAAGAACCAACCGTTTCCACATCAAAAAAGCCCACCAAACCCTCATCGAGTAAAAAAAAAAAAAAAAAAAAAAAAAAAAAATATATATATATATATTCAATCTGCACTGTCTTCACCCGCATGTCCAGCGAGCTCGAGTCTCCCAGCGGACGCAGCAATCATCCACTTATCCGTTTCCACTGCCAGTCCAGCGAGCACCAGTCTCTCAGCGGACGCAGTAAATATTATTCGTTTCCACTGTCCGTCCAGCGAGCACCAGTCTCTCAGCGGACGCAGTAAATATTTATCCGTTTCCACTGTCCGTCCAGCGAGCACCAGTCTCTCAGCGGACGCAGTAAATATTATTCGTTTCCACTGTCCGTCCAGCGAGCACCAGTCTCTCAGCGGACGCAGTAAATATTATTCGTTTACACTGTCCGTCCAGCGAGCACCAGTCTCTCAGCGGACGCAGTAAATATTATTCGTTTCCACTGTCCGTCCAGCGAGCACCAGTCTCTCAGCGGACGCAGTAAATATTTATCCGTTTCCACTGTCCGTCCAGCGAGCACCAGTCTCTCAGCGGACGCAGTAAATATTATTCGTTTCCACTGTCCGTCCAGCGAGCACCAGTCTCTCAGCGGACGCAGTAAATATTATTCGTTTCCACTGTCCGTCCAGCGAGCTCCAGTCTCTCAGCGGACGCAGTAAATATTATTCGTTTCCACTGTCCGTCCAGCGAGCACCAGTCTCTCAGCGGACGCAGTATATATTATTCGTTTCCACTGTCCGTCCAGCGAGCACCAGTCTCTCAGCGGACGCAGTAAATATTATTCGTTTCCACTGTCCGTCCAGCGAGCACCAGTCTCTCAGCGGACGCAGTAAATATTATTCGTTTCCACTGTCCGTCCAGCGAGCACCAGTCTCTCAGCGGACGCAGTAAATATTATTCGTTTCCACTGTCCGTCCAGCGAGCACCAGTCTCTCAGCGGACGCAGTAAATATTATTCGTTTCCACTGTCCGTCCAGCGAGCACCAGTCTCTCAGCGGACGCAGTAAATATTATTCGTTTCCACTGTCCGTCCAGCGAGCACCAGTCTCTCAGCGGACGCAGTAAATATCTACCAGTTTCCACTGTCCGTCCAGCGAGTACCAGTCTCTCAGCGGACGCAGTAAATATTATTCGTTTCCACTGTCCGTCCAGCGAGCACCAGTCTCTCAGCGGACGCAGTAAATATTATTCGTTTCCACTGTCCGTCCAGCGAGCACCAGTCTCTCAGCGGACGCAGTAAATATCTACCAGTTTCAACTGTCCGTCCAGCGAGTACCAGTCTCTCAGCGGACGCAGTAAATATTATTCGTTTCCACTGTCCGTCCAGCGAGCACCAGTCTCTCAGCGGACGCAGAAAATATTTATCAGTTTCCACTGTCAGTCCAGCGAGTACCAGTCTCTCAGCGGATGCAAGAAATATTATCGGTTTCCACCGTCAGTCCAGCGAGTACCAGTCTCTCAGCGGACGCAGTAAATATCTATTTTTACCATTCGTTTTTCCCTCTGTCTGTCCAGCGAGCCTCAGCCTCCCAGCGGACGCAGAAAATACCTATTTGTCTCCTCTATCAGTCCGCGAGCACTAGTCTCACAGCGGACTCAATAACATATTTTTCCTCAGTTTGTCCAGCGAGCACTAGTCTCTCAGCGGACGCAGTATGCATCCATCTCTTCCTGTTCTTCGTCCAGCAAACCAGTCTTCCAGCGGACGCAGGGACATAGTCCGTCTCCCAAATCAATACATTTCACAGGCAGACAGTAGAACCTGTCTTACCGACATCGTAACCGCCTCTTCCTCATCCATCAACCAATAAGACCTGCCTGCTCCTCCGCTTCTGCCAGAGGCACAAAAAAAAAAAAAAAAAAAAAAAAAGTCAGCCCGCCAAATCTCTGCGTTTGGGGGGTTAGTAGTCCGGCGGCTGTCCTTTCCTCTCTTGTTTTATGGGGAGTACTCTGGGTTCGGGCCTCATCCCGAGCTCGGAGCCCTCCACCCGGACAGCACGCCAAATACGCATAACCTTACTGAATTAATATACGTAGATGTGAACTCGTGAAATGTAGTTTTATAACAAAGTTCGGGAGGAACAGTCGCAGTTCATTAACCTGATTAACACAAGTGGAGGCCAATCAGTAATCAACCCATGATAAGGTATAAATGACAGCAGAACCTACCTCTGTTCATTGACAGTTTTCAGCATCCCTCCTCCACCCCATTCTCCTCACCATAGATCCATCTACTCTTACCACAACCGGGGGGAGTACTCTGGGTTCGGGCCTCATCCCGAGCTCGGAGCCCTCCACCCGGACAGCACGCCAAATACGCATAACCTTACTGAATTAATATACGTAGATGTGAACTCGTGAATATAATATTCCAAGCTTACAATAAAAAGTATTTATAGACTAGTTTGTTCATTTTTACTCCAATTTTGAGTTTGCTGGTATAATAATTGCTTTTCCTAGGCAGACTTGACATATTGGTGTAATATATGTATAAGAAGATTGCTCAAAAAAGGACATAATGACATACATTAAAAGCAAATAACATTTTGAATTTGAATTATTAATGTTAAAGACAAATGTTAAAGACATTAAGGTTATGATAACTTCAGCTTTAACAGTTTTAACCCAGCTCAGAGTGAGGAGTTTCAGATCCTGGTGCGCTGCCAATGCAGGGGCCATGTTTTGGGAAGACTTTGACGAGAGGTTAAGTTTGAGCTTCTGCTACCTCTTCTGAGACCTCAGATGCTATGATGGAGATGCCAACCTCGCAGAGCCACTCTTACCCCGCACATCAGACCCTCTGGCCTGGTGGAGGAGATTTTCACCAGTATACACAAGCCTTTCTGAAGTCACAAAGACAAGACTTTGCATTGTGGCCACATCCGTGCCATCTGAAAAAATTATTTCTAAAACTGGGCAGCTTATCTCAGATAGAAGAACTCACAGACTCAGCCCATCCAAGGTCAGGGAGCTTGCTTTTTTTTTTTATAATGCAATGCCTTAAAGCAAGTCCTAAAAATATAACCACAGTGTGTTTTTTTATTTTAAAGCTTATTTATTTTTATTTATTGAGAAAAAGACTAGCTTGTTGTGCAATATTTTTGTTGTTGTGATTTAAAAGGTAATTTGTTATTGTTATAAGGCTCCGTAGCTTTAGTATCTCTTAATTTTCATTTATTTTTTATTCAAATGGTTCAAAAATTATTTTGGGAATAGTTATCCTCTTTGATATAAAGTTTTTATTTTGGCACAAAAGTGTTATTTATTTTAAAACGCATTCATTTAAATTATTATGTAAAAAAAGCAAAGCTTGTTGTGCAATATTTAGTTTTTCTTTTTTATATTGTACTTTTAAAGTTATTAGACCCTGTGGCTTTATTATCTTTTAATTTTAATTTCATTTTTAATTATTTACATTTTTATTATTTTAATTTATTTTGGAATAGTTGTCCTCTTTGTTACAAAGCTTTTCTGTAATAAACAATAAACAACAATACAAAAGTATGTACACAGTGTTTTTAATGTTTATAAAGTGTCATATGTTACAAAAGTATGGTTTACACAGACAATCTGATTTAATAACTGCACAACTAAACAAAAACAAACAAACAGACAGAAAAAAAGATCAACATTTTAAGCATAACCAACTCTTTATTTCCACATTCAGTGTTATGGAAAAGTACCATGACAGAAATTAAAAGCAACAATTTGAAACCAGAATTGCATCACGTTACGGTAAGAGTAAATAATACTAATAATAAATAAGTACTACGCACCCATTTTGTAAGGAAAGTTGTAAATTAGCGAATTACTCTAGCCAATGTTGTCACATCACGGGACAAAAGAGGGAAAAACCAGAAGAACCGAAAGATGAACTATTCAATTCTCTGCATTCTTTTACTGTCAGTGTCTATGGTTTTAGCGTATGGGTCTGTCACGTGATTAAGGAAGGACTCGACCCGAAGACTCGTGAGATGAACTAATCAATTCTCTTTCCGGCTCATGCTGCATTGGGTTAAGCGTATTGGGTTGTCACGTGATTGAGGAACGAGTCAAAAACCCGATAGACCCGAACTATGAACTAGTCAATTCTCTTTTTTGACTGACAGGTGCATTACTACGACTAGAACCAAGTAGGTATCGCTGCAGCCCGGAGACCTCCAAGTGGGAGGAGCTTTTGCCGCAAGTGGGCTGGACTTCATGGAGACCTCCAAGTGGGAGGAACTTTTGCCGCTAGTGGGCGGGACTTTACAAATGGGCGGGGTTTACGACAATTATATTGTTTAGATTGTTACAACCCCCTTGGCTCTAGGTGAAACAACATTACAAAAGGCCACACATGGAAGTAAATTTGACAAATAAACATTTAATTTAAAAAAAGAAAAAAAATCTAAATAGTAATACGAGAATTAATAATTTTTGTTTGTTGGTGTTTACTATAGGGAAGTTGTGGCCTAATGGTTAGAGGGTTGGACTCCCAATCGAAGGGTTGTGGGTTCTAGTCTCGGTCTGGCAGGAATTGTGGGTGGGGGGAGTGCATGTACAGTTCTCTCTCCACCTTCAATACCACGACTTAGGTGCCCTTGAGCAAGGCACTGAACCCCCAACTGCTCCCCGGGCGCCGCAGCATAAATGATGAACACTGCTCACAGTGTGTGTGTTTGTGTGTGTGTGTGTGTGTGTGTGTGTGTTTGTGTGTGTGTGTGTGTGTGTGTTCACTGCTCTGTGTGTGTGCACTGCTCTGTGTGTGTGCACTTTGGATGGGTTAAATGCAGAGCACAAATTCTGAGTATGGGTCACCATACTTGGCTGAATGTCACTTCACTTTCACTTTCACTTACTACAATGACAAAATTAATTTTACACCTTATAGGCTACTGTTGATATGTAATGCATGGTAGTGGACACTGCAGTTATCTTCATATATCCACTGTTATTGAAAAATTAATTTGGTAATTAAACCAAATGTTTCAATTGCATTACATTATTTGGATTAACGTTACACGTAAAAATAGATAACATTTAAAAATTGTTTTGAAACAATGACCAGCTTTGTTGAAGTCAAGCATAATCAGTTAGGAGTTTTAACTAAGACTCATTCTTATGGAACACTGTACTAAATCTATTAATAGTTATTGATCGCTTAAATATCAGTGCAGTTATAATACATAGGCCTGCATATTTTACGTAACGTTACAATACCTGCTTATGGTCTTCAGTGTCCATAATCTGCAGCGTAAATCCTATATGTATTGCGAAATATTTAGCACAAAAGGGTAACAGACACAATAAAGATGTAATTTATCTGTGCTGCTAATGCTGTTTTAACGTGATCTCGGAATAATCGTATATATGAGTTTTGAAGGTAAAAACTGCACATGAATGTCCTCCCATTTTCAAACTTGAATGCAATGAGCTTGTAATCATGATTTAACTACGTCAAGACTAAAACATCTACCGCCAAGATACTGTACTTTTTGTAATACGTTGTACAACTCTAAACTTACCCCTTCAAATTCCTCTTTCTTGACGCTGAAAAGCCTTGGGAAGTTGACGTCGTCTTTTTTTTTTTTTTTTTTTTTTGGTGGGTGGGGATTCGCAGGCGTGTATTAACCCCATGACATTAAATAAACCAATCAAAAGACTCTGGAGGTTTGTACAGCCCACTTGGAGCTGAAGTCCCACCCATTTGGAGCTGGCTCCGACCTCCGTTTATACCAGAGCTGGTTTATACCATAACAGAACCTATTGAATAATGCGCATGCGCGACTGAACGAATCACTCCCCGAGACGACTCGTTCTCCCCGAGTCTCATTAAAGATTCGTTCAAAATGAACGAATCGTTCCAGAACGACACATCACTATAGCTGTGTCCAAATTCAGGGTCTGCATCCTCCTCAGGATCCTTCCTACCCGGTTGAAGGAGGATGGGTCCTCCGACGACCGCAAAGACCGGAAGTCGGTGTTTGTGAATTTGGACAGCCTACCCTTCTTTCAGTTCCCTCCCTTAACCGTTGCTCATATCCTGTCGCCTAGCAACCGTGACAGCGCCAAGCAAGACGCCGGTGAAGAGCTCATCGTTCTCTCCCCGGAGCTTTATAAACACTTCTGTCTGCTCTTTCGTCCTTAGAAGCGTTAAAACAGCTTCAATCACTAACAAATAAGCTGTGTGTATGCACACAGGCAGTAAGGAAGAAGCTAGTTTACAAAAGTAAACGTTTTTTTTTTTTTACATATACACGTACACATGTAAAAAAAAAATGCTTAACGCTAAAACAAAATGCCTAACTAGAAAACCACTGAAAATATATCTTTTTGAAAAGCCAGTTTTTAAAAAACATCGAAAATAATACTCCTCCCCCACTCCGCTACCGCTCGCTTCGTCCTGCCGAAAAGAATTATGGGATAGGTAGGACGCGAAAGGATCCATCACACCCATCCTTCGAATTCGGGGAAAAGGAGGACGCATTTGTGGGCCGCATTTGAAGGATCTTACGAATTTGGACAGCTTTCGTCGCGGCGCTGTGACGTAACATCCTTCAAATGCGTCCTCCGAAGGATGTAGACCCTGAATTTGGACACAGCTTATAACTCTCGCATCAGGACAGAAGAAAACACACCTGACTCATCGACAGATTGGACACCTACAAACCGTCACACGATAATAAAAACAGATCTCGGGGTGTTATCTTTCACAGGTAAGACTCAGCTGTTCTTCCTCGGTGTTTTTTGGTCATTTTTAACATTATGTTGACAGCTTAATTAACCACCAGTGTCAGACTATTAATAATAGATAGCGATATCACTAGCGTAGTTAGCAGTGAAAGCTGAGACTTCATAAGAATTCAAAAAGTTTAGATGAAGTTTAAATGAATTCTTATTTCGTTTTAACTTTTATTGCCTTTAATATGATAAACTAACTGGTGTTATGAGCACAATATACAGAGTGAGCCCTTTGACTGTCTAGATTAATGATGGAGCTAAAGCTTCTCTCTTTAATTTCACTAACGTTACTTATTTACAAAGATGAAGTGGTAACACTTTAGAATACTAGTCCTTTAGTTAATTCATTAACGAACATGAACAAACAATGAACAATACATTTATTACTGTATTTATTCATCTTTGTTCATGTTAATGAAAATACAGTTTTTCATTGTTAGCACAACTTTTGATTTAAATAATGCATTAGTAAATGTTGAAATTAACATCAATTAAGATTAATAAATGCTGTAGAAGGATTGTTCTTGCTTAGATCTTTTTACTAAAGTAGTTAACTAATATTAACTTATGGACCTTTATTCAAAAGTGTTACCGATTAAGTTTATCATCACTTGATTATAAGGATTTCATTGCTTTTCATAAAACTGTGAACTGATTCTATGTATTCTTTTTTCTTCTCTTTTAGTCATGTGCAAACAGGACAAGGACAGTCTTAAGGAAAGCTGAGGAAAGCTGTTCTCAGAGACGAGACTATACCTCCACAGACTAGTGTTGTGTTTGTACTAAACCCAGAGCAGACCTGAATGAATCGACAGAATGACCAGCTCATATTCTAATACTATAGACTGCATTTAAGAAGCTTTGCACAGGCTGTTTAATGCTGATCATGTACTGCGTGTGTCTTTACTAGTGGTGGGCCGTTATCGGCGTTAACGTGCTGCGTTAACGCGAGACTCTTATCGGGCGATAAAAAAAATATTGCCATTAATCTATTCTCAAAGTTGGGTTGGGAGCTGGGTCTATACTAAGTAAGCTATGATGACTTTCACCTTGATATTTTATATAACGGACTCGCTGAGGACAGCCTAACGGACAGCGACACTGAACCGAGCTCTCTTCTGCGAAGTTCTCCTCAAAGTCCCTCCTGCACCGGAACGAACAAATACAAATCACAGTTTGAACAAACAACAAGATGTGAAAGAGCCCAATTCAGTACTCGCAGTGTTCTGGTGTTCAGGGCTCGCGCAGAGAAAGGCGTCTCAAAACACTTTAACATCGAATTTGCTTATTTTTGCTCTAGTGCCGACAAATACATACCAAATATATCAAAATATCCACCTTGGAAATTATGCTAGAAAAAACTGTCAGTTATTTCTTAAATGAAAGTAAACAGTTAAGGAAAAAAATGGGATGTGTATTATATCGGATGCGTTCATCATCTCTTAAAGGGACCGCGCCTAATTTAGCTACTGGCTGCTGTAATGTTAATCCAAGAAAACTCACTGCTCTTGACTGAATTACTTTGTAGTTTTAACAGTCAAACCAAAAATTATTCAGACACCAGATATAATTTTTGATACATATAGCAAAACTGTAATAATGTGAGAAATGTTGAAGGTGTCTGAATAAATGTAGATTTGATTGTATATTTCATTTTTACATTGAAGACTATCCAGTGCTATTTTACATTTAATTATTTAGTTTCTGTACCTTGACACCTACAAACTTGAAAAAAACGTAAACATTGGTGTTTAACAGGCGTAAGGTTGTTTACACCTTGTGCAATGTGGAATTAGTTTACAGCTTTTTCAAGCACTTTGTGATGCATTTTGGAAACAGGAGATGTACATTTCTAATGCTCCACCTAGCTTGATAAACCCCTTCTCAAAGACTTACTGTTTGTCAATTTTATTTGGGTAACACACATATTCTGAATGCAAGTCTTTTACATTATTTGACTCATTAATTGAATAAAATCTTGAGGGAAGCGGCGGGGAATTAATCTTTATTAGTCAGGTTTTGTCTTCACAACTAAACCACTCTATTCACAGAGGAAGACAGAACTGAAAACTGAAATAAAATGTGTTTCTTGAGGAATTCTCTGAGGATTTTTTATTTTATTATTTTATTTATTATTTTATACATATATGTGTGTGTGTGTGTGTGTGTGTGTGTGTGTGTGTGAGTACATGTATATATTATACTTAAGGAGCTCATTAATTAAACACAATTTGGAACTCATGTCCACAATTTTTTTGTGTTCTGTCATTAGTTGTGTCTTAATTTGTTTAATAATTATTACACAAATAGTAGTTTTAAATTACATTTCACAATTATTTATTTTACTCTATAATTAACTATTAATTTATTCTTCATTTTGTCTATTCTGTATTATTCCACCCTTGATATTACATATTCTTCTTGCTATTATTAATCTATTGTTGTTCTGTTATTTATTATGGTATTATTCATATTATACATATAATTTGTGCTATTATAAATCTATTATATCACGTATATTATTTGTGGTGGAAAAATTCATTTTAACATTGTTTCTGTATACCCATATATGCATGTGTTTTTCCTCTCTGTTCTTATGTGAATGTTTATGGCCTAAGAGTAATGGCAAGCAGGTGATTGACGGAGACTGTGGGCTCAGGGGAATGACACCTGGGGGAAAACAGATGTCTGAGCATGACCTGAGGGGGTCACTGGGCCATATAGTGGGGGAGCAGTGCTTAGGGATGACCTGAGGGGGTCACCCAGGTCCTAAATGTGTGGGAAGGGATTCACAGAGAATGTGTTTTATGATGTTATCTATGGGAAATTTCAGCTGTTCAGTGTGTGTGCAACCTTGGAAGCAGCAGAGGTATATTAGGAGGAGGACTGCCCTCTTCCTGGGTCGGTTTCACTCTGCAGGAACTCAGTGTTGCTGTATGACTGTCTGACCTTCTTTGCAAAGAATAAAAGCTTTCTTTTTTAATTATACCCGAGAATGAGTCTGTCTCTTATGCTGATGAGAGTTGATTTAAATTGTGCCACGACATATTGTACTCGCTTTTCATATTATTAACTTTAATTTAAGTTGTAATACATATACTTTTTAATAGAACATATCACTTTTACTATATTTTTACTGTGCACTGTATCAGTGCATAATATTTTAATTTTCACTTTATCCATGAAGGCTCATCAGTTACATGTTATTATTTGTTGTGGAGTTCATCTGTAGGCTATGGAGTGCTATCAAATGAAAAGCAGACTACAAGTGTGACACTTTTTGATTTGTATGTACATGTTTTATTCAATTTTCTCAGTAATAGCAAATTATTCGTGTTTAAAGATGTATTATTTCGATTTTTTCCCCAGTATTTCAAAGGGAATGAGCTGTGTTTTGACCTGAGACACAAGAAAGAAAAAAAATGCTGGGATTGAACACAGAAAGCAATAAAACAACTACATTTAATTGAATGTACATTCAAATTACATTACATGCATATTGTCACAGTTATACTAAATTAACATTAGAATTGTAAACCGAAAATAATCAACGAAATCAAGTGAGACAAATGTGAGCTTCAGTGGCGGCTGGTGAAAAATATTTTAGGTGGGGCTGTTTGAGCGGGGGTCTGGGGGCTCCTCCCCCAGAAATTTTTTATTTCATAGTTGTGATTTCCTGCATTCTGGTGCATTTTAGGCCACCCATGTCCCTTGCTTATAACTCAAACTAGTCAATACCAATGGTCTAAAAAGACAATATTAATTGAACTGCCATGTAGAAATCAACAGTTTCACAGGTAATGATAATGAACAAGTTGCAAGTTTATTATGTTCCATGTCCAGATAGAAAAAGTGCAAACGCATAACAATAAATTATAATAGGGAATACAACAATCTAGTTCTTTAATCAATCCCCAGCTGTAGACTATGTATCTTTAAAAGGTCACTGTAGACAAATTGGATAATGGATAACAGTCTGTGTTGATACTAGAGAAAGAGAGAAGGCTCTCAAAGAAAGGGTGGGACAACATCCTTGAAGAACACCAAGTACGAGAAGAAAGAAGATTTCAACATTTTAACTAGTATG
The DNA here is from genome assembly GCF_003368295.1 of Carassius auratus. Classification (NCBI taxonomy): domain Eukaryota; kingdom Metazoa; phylum Chordata; class Actinopteri; order Cypriniformes; family Cyprinidae; genus Carassius; species Carassius auratus. The sequence goes on from NW_020528758.1 coordinate 86,109, forward strand.
GAAACACAGTAATCCAGCTCAGAACTTCAAAACAAAAAAAGCAAACATACTGTTACATTGCTATTGAGATCACTATTTTAATGGCAAATGTGTGTGAAATATGATGTGTGTGACTGTGAGTGAGTGAGAGACTGAGTGAGTAAGAGAATGACAGCATAAAAATGAATACGCTATATTTACAATGTAATCCAAATAATTTCTAAAAAGTTTCTCTTATACAAAAAAGAGAGACACAGACATCAAGAATCAGCCTGTGAATCTCAACAATGGTGACAATTATAAAGCATGTTCTGTGCCCAGAATGCACTGCAACATGCTTTATAACATCGTAAAATGGATTACATTGTGAAAGTTAAAAATATTATGCCGTACAAGGCCAGTGCTGCTATAATTACTAAAGTTAAACTCAGAAGTTAGTTAACTCTGCTCGTTAACATCAGGTGTCTTCAATGTTGGCAATAAAAAATAAAGAATTTTTAATTCAGATATTTGTGTTTAAAAAAAATGTGTACATTTTACGCATTTTAAATGGTTAACTTTTAAGGAATTAATTTAATGACTAAATTCTATTTTTTTTAACTTAATCAATAATATTGCTTGTAATCTGTCGGAGAGATAGATGGGAGGGTGAGAGAGAGAGAGAGAGAGTAAAGAGTAGAGAGAGACTAACACATGGTGTCTGTGACAGTTAGATTTGTGTATGAGAGAGGTAGATGGAGTGAATGTGTGAGTGAGAGTGAAGGGGATGGAGAACTCTTATTTGTACAGGAACTTTGCTCGTCTGTCTTTCTGAGTGGCAAATCTCTCAGTGACCCTTGTGTTGAAATCTGGAATGTCCCGTGTGAGTTTTTTCTCTATAGAGAGCATAGCCAGAGCGTTGAGGCGATCTTGTGCCATCGTGTTCCTAAGGAAAGTCTGTATCCTCTTTAAAGTAGAGAAGCACCTCTCTGATTCTGCTGTTGTCATTGGTGTGGTGATGAGGATCTTGAGAAGACTTACAGTTTCGGTGAATGTGTCTTGAAGGTTATTTTCCATTACAACCTGAAAGAGAGCCAGTGCACCACTGCAACCCTGGAAGTCCTCATTTTCATAGATCAGGGACAGTTCTGTTTTAAGTCTGGCTTTGTCCAACATGGGATAGGCATCCACCGTGGTTCCTAGTGCTGAATCCGGGAACTTTCTGCTGTGTTGTGGAAACAAGTCTCCTTGCAACAGAGTGACACTGATGAGATGATTGGTGAAAGAAAACCTCTCCTTGGCATGGCTCATAATGGTATCACATACCTATGCAACGATACATCATTGTAGAAAAGTAAGCACAAAACATTAAGTTTTCACATTTCTCAGTTCAACAATACAATAAAATCAGCATATTCACAGCAGTTACAATTTTGTTATGAACAAGTAAGTTTTATTAATTATAATTATAATACACACACTAGCTGTCATTCTCTTATCCACTCAGTCTCTCTCTGTCACACACACACACACACACACACACACACACACACACACACTCTCTCTAAGCTTTATTGGCTGTCTGTGTCATTCTCAAACATACACACCATATACACAATAATTAATAAAAGCACAAATGTGAAAAAAAAAAAATCATAATTACTGCATTCTCCAGTAGATAGATATGTCTAATAATTACAATTCAGAATACAAAAATGTTCAAACGAACACAAATACATATAGGCTAATAGAATACAGAAATAGAATTTCTGTTACTGCTTACCTCTATTGCTTACCTCCGTTTCTTCAGGGGTGGTTCCTGTACAGGTCCCCTATACTCCTCATCCTCAACTAGAGAAGGAACGGAGTCCCTGATCCAAAATAAGTTTCACAAGTCACTGTCCACCCTGAAATTACTGTATCAGAAACCAACTTGCTGGAGATATAAAAATAATTTTAATAAAATTGTATTAAAATATGTGCTATTGTTGTGTTGGGCCTAGTCAATGTTATCTAGATTCATCACAAATAAATTCACTAGCCTAACATGTTGGTGAAATTGTGATATTTATGATAGGTTCTATTGTACTCAGCCATGTGGATTTATGATTTATTGTTTAGGCTACATAAGCATGTTTTCAGCCAATATGCAAAATCATAGCCTACCTGATGGCCTGAATGCTGTGAGTGAACCTCTGGGTGATCCCTGCGATGAAGACAGAGTCTATGTTCCTCTTCTGCAGATGGTTAAACAGCATGTCTACATGTGGCATGATTTTGTGGAATAACGCCAGGATGAAACAGAAAACCTCATCTTCCAACATTCTCATACATCCCCGGCCTCTCTCTTCGATATGGCATCAAAGTCTCCTCTGTCTCGAATGGTTTGGAAGCACTTAACCAGTTCGTCTTTGTGCTCGTAAACGGTGTTAACAGCTCGACTGTGGAAGTTCCATCGCGTTGTTGAAGCACCTGGAAGTCTGTGTGCCACCACTTCATCCAGGACTGCCGTTCGTTTGAATGACTTGGAAAAAAAATGTAGAAAACCCCCCTACATCTGAAAAAAACTGGCCGATCTTTGGGATGTGGGATGTTGCCTGCTGCATAATGAGGTTCAACTGATGCGCATAACAGTGAACGTAGTATGCACACCCGTAGACGTCTTGCACTTTACGCTGCACTCCACCAGTAGCACCCCTCATCACTGCGGCACCATCATAAGCCTGGGCAATTAATTTTCCCTCTTGTCCCGCAGGAACCTTTCCAATAATGTAGTGGCAATCGTATCAGCGGTCGCATTTGGAAGCGCGATAAACTCAAAAAAGCATTCTTGAATGTTGTTGTGGCCATCTATGTACCGTAGTACAAGCACAAGCTGACAATGAGTGCATATGTCGGTTGTCTCGTCTGCCTGAATGGCAATATAGTCCGACTGTTTCACCTCTTCCAGAATGCGATCTCTGAGAACTGACAACATGCAGTCTAACAGTTCATTCTGCACGGTCTTCAAAGTGCCTTTAAAAACAGTGGCATTCTCCAGGTGCACCTCCAACTCGCGGACGATTGAGGCCAAGAGATCAATTAGACCCAGGAAGATGCCAGGGTTTTCTGATGCGTCACTCTCATCGTGACCACGCAAAGCAAGTTCAAAGGCACCACAAAATTTCACGGCATCAATGATCTTTGACAAAATATGCCGATTCCTGTCCACCTCTTCGTTGTGCCTTCTTATCGCAATGCGGTGTCCCTCATCTAGCTGTGTGGCTATGCTAATTCGGCCTAGCATGGCTAGCTTCACAGAGTTGTCCATATGCACTCTTGCCCGTTCGTGTTTCTTAATGCGTTCTGACATATGTTTCAGGTCTGTTACCCCTGTCTGTGTCCACGAGCTATCACAAGCACTTGATTTAAACAGTAAGCAAGGAAAGCAAAAGATTGCATTGGCGTAACCACAGCTAGTAAGCCAAAGCTTTCGATTGAACCAACCTCGGGAAAATGATCTCTTGAAGGTTTTCTCCTTTTCTCACGCCTGTTGGGTTATATTCACTTCTGGCTTGTCTGGTCCGAGTTCTTTTACAATTAGTTTTTCCGCTAATGTTCTTCCTTCAAATGGATACAGGTGTAGAGATTTAACTGAATTTGGGGCTAGCTCAACTCCCACGACTTCATTAAAGCTACTCGACTTCATCGGCGCCTCCATACTGCACTCGTACTCCTCTGAGGTAAATATCCCGTGGTGTAGCAGGTGCACTGCTCTAATCACGGGCGATATTTTCAGAGCCCCCAAACCATAAAATTCGACAACGATGATTGGCAAAATATAAACTTTTTTGCTTAGCAACAGGGTATCCATTGGCTTAAATTCCAGCACTGTTGGGCTGAGCGAACTGGAGCCCAGGGAAGACAGCCTATTGGCTACTACTACACCAACATGAAGTGAATGCAAATATCATTCTGGAGAGTTCTAAACACATTCTAAAGTAAAACCACTAATAGCATGTCATTAACACAGATTATTTTTCAAAATGAGAGATTATTAAAAGCTTATTATTATTAAATAAAAAATGTAATAAAAATAAAAACTGACAGGGAGGTCGGGCGAGCCGCTGCTGAACACATGTAAACAGTAATGTTTCGCCGCTGGTATCCTGCCAACATGGCGGAGAGGGAGATATCGAGGGGAGGGGCTCTGTGCTGTGACGACAACTCCTCCCTCTCAATATTTTCATTTCAAAGATAAAAGAAGATTGCTTTTGCTGAATGAAGACTTCATCTGATTCTGTGTTAAAAGTTTGAGTAACAGATGTGGTGAAGGCATTACATAAATGACATTTACTTACATACCTGTATAAATATAAAATACATGGTCATGTTTAAAAAAAAAAAAAAAAACGGGTGAAAGCTACACAAGGGTGTAACAACTTTGTATATGTGTTTAGGGATAGGTCTACTGATCAACACAAGTGAACACATGTTATAGGATTTCTGTTGTAAGTTGTAACTATCTTGTCCTTTTATTTCATAGACTGTAAGTTACCAAAAAGGAATTCATTTTTGCCAAAGGTTGTGTTTAAATTAATTAAGAGTCTCAATAAAGGAGTGAAAACACATAGTATATATTGAAACTGAGTAATACCAATAACAATAAACATACTGATGAAACCCAAAACCACATTTCAGATAACCAAGATCAATACTGAAAACAAACAAACAAACATATCAAAGTCAAAACACAAATAAAAGAAAACAAGCTAAATGAGGTATGTATGGAAGGTGTAACTGCAGTATGAGAGAAGAAATACAGTCTGTAATGCAAATCTTCTTATCTGAATGTTGTAGAAAGTCCCAGTCTTTGCAATGCCCCAGCACACAGCAAAATCCCCAGTGTTAATTTAACACTCTTGAGTGTGGACTAATATAAACACTGAAGCAGTGTTAAAAGTAACACTGAAGCAGAGTTGAAGTTAATGAGATAATTAAGAAGTTAATTGAGTTATGATTGACCATTATTGAAGACACCTGATGTTAACAAGCAGAATCACCAAACGAGAAAATCACAATTTGTGTGTCACCATTATAGTGTTCAGTGTTTGCTTTAGTTGGGATCTTGACCCTTCAATTATTATGTTTAGATTTTATGTGGCTGTGGTGACTGAATTATATCATACAGACAGACCACAGCAAAGACAATCATGTGTGCCATTGATTGTGATTTGAGCTATTTGTTATAGAGTTACCTGAATGCCTGAGTTTAAGTTACTTTACTGCATACATAAATTAAGTGAAAAAGAAAAGTAAGCAACCCAGCATTTCTGACATAGTGTGACATGTTTTTAATAGTTAGTTCTACGTAAAAAAGTAATCTTTTGTTTGGACACACAGACATCAGGAATCAGCGTGAGCATCACAACAACGGTGACCATCAAAAAAGCATGTTGTAGCCAATAAAAACTCATCCATGGCTCCCATCATGCATTGCGGCATGAATAAAATATGAGCTGAACTGTCTTTTGAAATTTTTCTATGGTCTGTTTATCTGAATATGTTTTTTACCACCGTTGTTGAGATTCATACGTTGATTATTGTTATCTGTGTGTGCCTAAAATTAGAATTCTTTAATTAAAAAAAAAATCAGAATCACTTGCAAGAGATATCTACAAAATGTATAGAAAATACAGATTTTTTCATTGTGGAATCAAAGCTGTGACAATCAATAATGGAAGTTTTACTTTGAGAAAAGACTGTAAATGAGTTCAGTGATTCGTGTCAAACAACGATTACATTAAAACATAATCATCAACACGCGATGATTTTTGCTCTTGGTTTGACAAACAAACTTTAAAAGTAAAAAGTTACAAGCCAAGATTCCAGCTAAAGCAAACACTGAACACTATAATGGTGATACACAAATTGTGATTTTTCTCAGTTGTGATTCTGCTTGTTAACATCAGGTGTCTTCAATAATGGTCAATCATAACTCAATTAACTTCTTAATTATCTCATTAACTTCAACTCTGCTTCAGTGTTACTTTTAATACTGCTTCAGTGTTTATATGAGTCCACACTCAGAATGTTAAATTAACACTGGGGATTTTGCTGTGCAGGCAGTGAAGATGGGCAATAACTTTAAATAAGTCCACTAGTGTAATCTGACACAGGTAGCATATTCCAACACAGGTAATAAGTATATATCATCACAACTATCGTTTTCTCCTCTGAAGCCCCATTACAGAGTCCCCTGTGAGCTTCTCTGCAAACATCTCTAACACAATATGTTCCAGCCTCTATCCACCCTCATTCAACCCAAACCATCACCATGCTTCCTTCCCTCTCCCTCTATGCTACCACAACTTTAACCATTTCCTCTCTTTATTGCCCTTTTGAGGCAGGGATGAACACTTTCATCCTTGTAAGAGGGTAATTGTTACATACTTCCCCCGTCATTGGAAGAGTTTACCTTACCATTAAAAGGTTTAAAATTATGTAGGTGAAATTTTTCAACAACCAGAGGGGTATCCAGAAATTAAATACAATAATTTACAGCACCCAACCGTTTACAAACTTTGGCAGGACCCTTCCATTTTGCTGCCATTTTTGCCATGTAACCTTCTTCTGCCCTGGACAAAGGGTGAGCCCTAACCCAGGCCAGATCTCCTTCTTGAAAATCCTCCACGTTCCTTCTTTGGTTGTAGTTCAGCTTCTGTTTATGCTGAGCTCTTTCAACATTCTCTTTCATGGTTTCCACAAGCTTTCGTTGTTTCTCCAATATCTCATAGGTAGAGCTGTCAAGGTGAGGTGGTGTTGGTATAGCTCTTTCAAGAGGACCTTGAGAGGATGTCCAAGAGCAATCTCTGCTGAAGTAAATCCTGTACTTTCTTGTATGTATTGTATTGGTTTGTATTGTTGGCATATTTGGCAGTCTCTACAGTATTTTCAGACATCTTTCCGTATACTTGGCCAGTACACCACTTCGAACAGCTGTAGGAGAGTTTTCAACCTTCCAAGATGTTCACTCAAAGGATTATCATGAGCAGACTTCACAACGTTGTTGTGGCAGGTGAGGCATGGTTCAGTGAGGTCTGCGACTTGAGAGAAAGCGAGTAGGCGAGCGGTAGTAACTGGGTCAAGTGCAAAATGACTAACACATGGGTCTCGTTGCATTGATTGGTGTGGGGAGGCAGTATAAAAGCCAGAAGGAAACTGGCTAAAGGCAGTTAGTGGCGCGATTATTTGTGTTTCACTAGTTCACGCTTACATATAATTAGCTGAAGTATGGTGTGCGTATTTGGCGTGCTGTCCGGGGAAGGGCTCCGAGCTCGGGAATGGCCCGAACCTAGAGTACCCCCCCTTCCCCGTCTATTTATAAAGTGAACTTGAAGTGAGGAGATGGGGTGGAGGAGGGATGCTGATAAACCGTTAATGGATAGCGGTAAGTCAGCGATATTTATACTATGGGATTGATTACTTGATTACGGTCCACCTGTGTTGGTTAGGCTAAGTATCTGACGCGCTCCTCCCGAATCTTATTAATAAATTACATTTCACTAGTTCACGCTTACATATAATTAGCTGAGGTATGGTATGCGTATTTGGCGTGCTGTCCGGGGAAGGGCTCCGAGCTCGGGAATGGCCCGAACCTAGAGTACCCCCCCAAAAAGGCAAATGTACAAGAGGACAGCCGCCAGTTTAAAGAATGCCCCCCCAAAAAAGAAAAGAGTACTGGCGGGGGCTGATTTGGTTTCTGAGAAGTCATCTCGTTGGCAGGCTGGAAGGGCCTACGTACTCCGGAGGGAGCGACTTGGGCGTTGGGAGAGTAGGCCCGGTCGGTAGGGCTCGAGCCGATGCTCAACTGGAGCTTTTTGGCATTGGAACGGTAAGCCCTACCGGCCAATGAGGAGGAGCAGCGTGGTTGTGGTGCCCGACCGGGAGGACCCGAGTTGCCTCGACCGGAATAGGTCACGGTGTCGGCGTACGGGCCCTACTGGCTGATAGCCCCTGCTATTCAGTGGGTGAAGGGCCTAACGCTGACCGAGAGGGCCCATGAAGCCTCCTATAGGAGATTGAGACTCAGGATGACGGACGTCTAGGTCCTCTCGGTTTGGCAGATAAAAAGCTTTGGGCTGGCCGACAAGGAGGACTCTGGCGACATCCGAAGGGAGATCCCGACTCACGGCATCGGATGGATGAGACTCACTTGCGGCCGGCAAGCATAGGCCCGACCAGGAGAACTCTCGCCAGACATCTGAAGGGAGCACACGCAACAGACGGGTAAGCCTCGGCGGACGGGGAGAGTTGGAAAGGAAAACCCGACTGGGTGGACTCTCGTGGCATCCGATGGGGCCTCAAACTCAGAACATTGAATGGGTAAGACTCGCCAGGCGGGGTTAAAAGATGTGAGAGTAGCTGAGTTTTTTTTTTTTTTTTTGCAGGATTTGGCGAGAGGACGAGACTCGTAGCGTCAGACGGTTAAGCCTTGCCTACCGTCAAATGGAAAGGTAAGTTGCGTGGCCGAGAGACTGTTACCGACGTCCGAAGGGAGCACACACATCGAAGCTTAGCTCCAGGAATCGAACGGGTAAACCTCTCTGGCTAAAGGACAGAAAAGGTTGTCCAGCCGGGAGGCTCTTACCTTCGTCCGACAGGAGCTTAGCTCCCGGATCGAACGGTTAAGCCTCGCTGGCCAAGGGACGGAAAAGGTAAGGTTGTCTAGCCGGGAAGCTCTCACCTACATTCAATGGGAGCCCTGACCTCATGCATTGGATGGGTAAACCTCTCCGTACGAAAGACAGAATGGCAAAGCAGGTAGCCGGGGGCTTTCACCTACGTCCGAAGGGAGTGTGAGCTCCTGGCAATGAACGGGTAAGCCTTGCTGGCCGCAGAATGGAAAAGGTGAGGTTGTCTGGCCGGGAGGCTCTCGTCAGCATCCGATGGGAGCTCGAGCTCTTGGCATCGAAGAGAGAAGCCTTGCCGGCCATAGGATTGAAAAAGGTAAGGTTATCTGGCCGGGAGGCTATGGCCGGCAAGGGAAAATTTGTTTTAGCTGCGATGTACTCGGTGTTCGATAGGCAAGTGTCGCTGACCAGCCATTTAACATCAAATCTGTGCTGGATACTAATATCCAAACTATAGTGAAACACTATCAATTAGCACAGTAACAAGATTGGCAGTTTAAGACATTAACTTGTAAGCACAAAACACAAGATTCTTCTCTTTTCAATATGAATAAGGCTTTATTAGATAAATCTAAGACATATAAACTAATCTAACACATAAAACGCACACACTCACACATTCACACAAGTTGCAGGAAGATCGAAAGTTAGAAAAAGATGAGTTTAAGACAATGGAAATATGGAATCCCAAGTTTACAGCAATACGTTAAATTGCATAGACATGAACAACCATCAATCACGTAATTAGCCCTCGCATTGAGTTCCTCAATGAGGTTAAAATTAAATTAGATACACCAGTAAAGGTCACAGTCTGGAGGTAAATTACTTTCGTCTCCTGTGAAAAGTTGTCGCTGATTGGCTGGAAGTTCAGTAGTCCTTGAAGTGACGTCTTGGGAAGCCCGTGGTTGGGCGTTGGCTGAAGATGCAGAGTCGTGTGCGCTGGTTGAAGTTGAACGGGTGACCCGAGGTTAGGCATCGGAGACTCGACGTTACGAAACTTAACTCAGAACACGAAACTCTCAAACGGAAAAGAAAAGAAATAAAGTTTGACGAGACAAGGTTGTGTTCCTTGTTCCTTGTGTGTTCAATGTAGTTTAGCACATTGAGGATAGTATAGACCGTCTTGGAAATTGTTGTTTTATTCTGATTCATCAATCAAATTTGTGGTTAACTTTGTTTGGTTCTTCTAGGTTGTCTTACTTTACACATTTACCGTTAGTTTTCTAGTAATTTCATTTTCAATTCAATGAATTGACCTATCATGCATGGAGCTCTCTGGCTTCCATTCAGTTTAGAGTGGCTGGCGAATATTAGGTGTTGCGAGTCAATCCTAATATCAGACCTTCGACCCTCGCAGGGTGTCTAGGCGTTTCACCTACTCAGGAAAGAGGGGAAGGAGAAGGATAGGTAAAAGAAGAACAAAACAAAACAAGGCTGCTGTGGGTTTTCCTAGCATGGGTTAGAACTACTATTGAGCTAGGATGTCAGGTGCAGCTAGTGTGTCGTGAACCTTAACTTAGTGTCAGGTGTTCTACCTATTGTGAGGATGGCTGCACGTTTCTTCATGGTGGCTATGTGTAACTTTGTTACACTAAAAGTTGGATATTCTACCTGTGGGAAGAATATGTTTGTTGAATGTGTTATCAGTAGATGTGGTTACCTCTGGGTGTAGGTAATGTTGTGTGTGTTAATGGTGTAGTGCATGTGTGGTCAGATCTGTTCAAGTCTGTGTTGTCTCCCCCTTTTTCTAGCATGTCACTGAAGACTGGCTCTCTGCATCCCTGGCTTGGATGAGGGCGTGTCCATGGTCTAATGGGGGTCATGAGTGATGACAGCAGTGATGAGGCTAAGAGAGGTTTCTCTTTCCTTGGCTCTTGTGTGTGCTTGTAAGCATTTTGGAGTTCTTTTCTGACCATGTAGAGCTCATCGTTGGTATCGTCTAGTTGTTGGGTCAGATTGTCCGTTTCAGTTCTGTACCTTTCAAGGAGGTCTTTCAAAGCACTGATTTCAGAACTCTTGTTTCTGATGTCTAGCTTGGCTTTCTCCAGTAGCTGTTCTGTTTACCAGGTCTTTCTGAGCAGCCGTTGTATGTTGCTGGTCGAGCTGAGCTGTTGCCAGCAGGCGCGGGTCTACGTGGTGGCCAGGGGGGGCACCGGCCCCCCCTGAAATTCGATTGGCCACCCCAGGTGCCCCCCCATAAGATGTCTTGTGATTGGTTCATTTTATGGCCAATCATTTTATAGACTGTACTGAAGTTCGCGATTCAAATAAGTGCAGCCGCAGCGTGACGTCGTCAGAGAAACAACCGCTCGTCGCGGACTTGGACTTTTACTTTATCAAGTGTGGGAAGTCGAGACACTAGTGATGGGAAGTTCTGATCATTTTACCGACTCAAACTTTTGAGTCGCGTTCAGCAAAATGAACAAATCTTTTTCCGATTCATTTCTTTCATTTTACCAAAATGTAATTAAAATATTACCTGTTACTTTCCCAACACATCTAGTACTTACGCAAACGTTGATCACACTACAAACAATACAAAAATAAAATGCTATAAAGATACAGAAAAGATTAATTAATTCTTTACCTGGGTCTTCAGTCTGTGACTAACTCACCTCTTGTCTGACAAGTTTTCGGGTTCAAATCTTTCCTTAATCACATGACAGCCACATACGCTATTTCTGACATTTCTGTCACTGTGTTTTTGTAACTGTTTCTTGAGGATCTGTGGTGTGGTATTATTGTATAAATAAATAAAACCTTGTTATAAATAAAATATTGATTAATTTGTCTTTTTGACTGTCTCTCAGTAAATAAATACTAGGCTATATAATAATATAATAATCCAAGTATTTATAGCCTAGTTAAATTTTTTATCCAATTCTGAGTTTGCTGGTATAATAATTGCTTAAATTGGTCTTATATATGTATAAGATGCTTGCTCAAAAAGGACATAATGACATAAATTAAAAGCAAATAACATTTTGAATCCTAAACAAGTAACACTACAGTTCTATAGTCTAATCTGAAGGGTGAACTCAAAAGACATAAATCATACAACAAGGTCATTTTTGAAGATTACAATCCACTGTAAAAAAAAAAAAAAAAAAAAAAAAAAAAACCTTCAAAGTGATGTCATAGAGACGACTCGTTCTTCCCTAGTCACATTAAAGATTCGACACAAAACACCAAACAAAGAGCTGGTAGGTAACCTTTATGTATGGTTTAATATGTTTGTATGGTTTTCTCAGATCAATATTTTTACCCCGTCAGGCTCTGCTCGCGTTGGTCATGGTTGATTTCAATCGAATGTTCAGTCAACGTTTAATAAAACACAATAAAAGTAAAATACGCTGGGCGCTTTCAAACAATAAACAGTCATGTTGATTTGCATATTTTGTATCAGTTTATTTTGTGACAGTGACCACATAGCAAGATTGCACCAAATGACAATATGCACATGTTGTACCCTTAAAAAGGGGAAAAGTAAAGGGAGAAGGTTTAAGAAACACACATGACGCAGCTCTCGCCTTCAATCGTCTCGATTGAATGCTTTTGAACAATGTATACAAGAAAACATACATTTCAACATTTGTGCACTCATCAACCACAGTCACGACATTTTTAATGCTTTCTAAATTATCTTTTTAACTTAATTACCATATAAAATGTTAATTGTTTTAAAGTTATCAAAATACATTTTAATACTCCTTTTTAAATGAGTTCTCAAGTAACACAAAAATGAATTGTACTTTTAACAGCATCCAGCAGTATTCAGTATCTCTGCATCACATGGATTCACCCTTGTAGTGATAAATACAAAATAACTTTACAGCAGAAATATGTGTACATGTATGTAGTAGTAACTAGCTTAAACACAAACGACACAGTACACACTCATATATGTCGAGACTCGGTCACGACGGAGCCACGAGGTCTCCAACTGCTAGCATAAAGCTACACATCTTTGCAGTTAGCACGAAACTCTTTAAATAACGCAAAAGTGTCTATTTTACCCATATAAAACCATAACACCATAACGAAATGCCTTATAAACATATGTTATTATCTACATTGCTTTGTGATTGGTAAGTACCTTAAAAAGGGGAAAAGTAACGGGAGAAGGTTTAAGAAACACACATGACGCAGCTCTCGCCTTCACTCGTCTGTATTGAATGAGGAAGAGAAGCGCGAGCATGCAATCCACCTACAGAAGCCCTGAGGCATTACCAATAGGTCGACGAATAATCAACCAATAGAAGGATCAGAATTATCTACATTCCACTTCTCAATATTACTCGTCTAGTTTTTAACAGTTACAACCTTAGTACAGTTTTTAACTTTGACAACCTTAAAATGTATTCTAATATAACCATTAATATAACAGACTATAGTAAACCTATTGTAAATTAGATGAGTTAGAAACACTTGTCACATACTCCCCCTCAAAATTGATGTTGTCCCCAACATCCGAATGTAACCTTTGACCTTTAGTGCAAAAAATAAAAAAATAAAGTTTAAACCATACTCTATTAATCAACACACAATGCACGGTTATTTCAGATGAACACTTCTGCTACATCGTATCTTATATAGTGCAATATTACAGACTGGAACTCTTTTCATACATTCCTTCAAGCACAGGTAAGTACCCAATATCTTTCAATGTCTTTGTTCCCTGTTTTGGTCTCTGAACTGTCCATTTTGAGTGTAATGTGTATGCATTTACTCAGTTCAGTTTCTATCTTTCATGCGCTTAGTAACATAAGTATTGTAAGTGATGTGGCTGTGCAATGTATGTCCACCGAACCCTCCAATTTGGTTTTTGTAATGTCCTAATGTTTTGGCAGGTTGGTGATCCAAGCTTATCATACGTGAAAACTCTCGGCCGTCTGTGCTGTCGTCTGGGTCGCTGAAGCATCTCACCACTTGAAACAAGCAAGGGGACAGCTTCCTCTAAAGACATATCCTCAACAAAACTGTCCTCTCCCTCCAGTGAGGTTTCCATTTGGTTTGTCGTTACTTGTTCTCTATCTGGCTCAGGTGGCATGTTTTCCTTAGCCTGTGTACATTCGATCTCCGGAGGTGTACTACACACAGGGTTCATTGTCTTAGGTGAGCAAAGCTCAGATTGCTGCTGAAGTGACACTGGATAATACTCCTCTCCATCATCCTCTTCGTCTGACTGCTCTGCTTCCTCTATTTGCTTCACATTCCTTTTCCTTGCTCTTGGCTGCACTGTCGTTTCAAGGGGCAGGTGGTCACATGGGAGGTGAAGGTTACGATGTAAAACCCTTGATCTCCCTTTTCCTTTCTCAGGTCTGAGTTCATAAACGGGAATATCTGGATTCACTTGGCGCACAACTGTGTGGATAATATCCTCCCAATGGTTCCTCAGTTTTCCTGTACCCCCACGAGGTGTCATGTTCCTGATTAAAACACGATCTCCAGGCTGTAACACTGAGCTTTTAGTTTTACTGTCATAATGTTTCTTACTTCTAATCGTAGCTTTGTGAGCATTCTCTCTTGTGATCTCATAGGCTTCTTCCATGCCCTCCTTCCACTTTTCCATTTAGTGATGGTGATTACAGTTTCCTTGTTCTGAGGTCAAGTTGAATAACATGTCAACTGGCAACCGTGGGGAGCGTCCGTACAGTAAGTAAAAGGGGGAAAATCCTGTCACTTCACTGCGAGTACAATTGTATGCAAAGGTCAGTTTGTTTAGGGAGTCTTTCCAGTTATTGTTTTGTCTCTCTGTAAGGGTCTTTAACATTTGAAGTAGTGTTCGGTTAAACCGCTCTACCTGTCCATTCCCTTGGGGGTGGTAGGGAGTAGTTCTTGACCCAGCAACTCCACAGTACTTTTTCAGTTGTGTGAACAGTTGGTTTTCAAATTCACCACCTTGATCGTGGTGTATTCTTGTGGGGAAGCCAAATCTCAGTGTATAGTCATTAAATATTTTGTCTGCTGCTGTTTTTCCTGATTTTGAAGTTGTGGCGTATGCCTGGGCAAAACGTGTAAAGTGGTCAATGATTACAAGAATATATTCATAGCCACCTTTACACTTGTCAAGATGCAAGAAATCTACTGAGACAAGTTCGAATGGTTTAGTGGTGACAATGCTCGTCATCGGGGCTCTGGTCTCACGACTTGGCTTCTTGTGTTTGAGACATGCACACTTCTTTGTGACATAGTCTTCTATGTCTTTTTGCATATAGGGCCAGTAAAACCGGTCTCGGATCAGTGACGTAGTCCTGTCTACACCTTGGTGGCCCATTTCATCGTGAAGTTCCTTTAACACAGTACTTTTATATTTTTCTGGAAGAACCAGTTGTTTTCTACTTATTGTTTTCCTGTACAATACCCCGTTTTCATTCATGTCCAGTTTGTCCCACTCTCTAAGAAGGCTTGTAATCTGTGGGCTGAGCTGTCTTAGTTTGTGACCTGATGGTTTATCTCCTGTCAATTTGAACTGAACCACGGGTCCCACAGTGGGGTCATTCCTCTGGTCATTTTTAACTTGTCCTGATGTTAGTGGACGGAGTAATGTGTCTGTAGTTAACGTTTCACATTCAGCTGAGATACCCATGGACCAAGATACGCTTGACTCATCCTGACTTTCCACTGCTTGTGTTGCTGCTCCAATCACATCATACGACATTTCCTCTGAACACTCTTTCATAAACGTCTCCTCATCCAAAGGCATTCTGGACAAACTATCTGCATCAATATTTTCTTTACCAGGGCGGTATTTTATTGTGAAATGGAAGTCGGCCAGCTCTGCTACCCAGCGGCAGCCTGTTGCATTCAGTCTAGCAGTGGACAGCACATAGGTGAGTGGATTATTGTCACTGTAGACAGTGAGGAATTGGTCATAGTATAAGTAGTCGTGAAATTTCTCTGTGATCGCCCACTTTAGGGCTAGAAACTCTAACTTGCCTGAGTGCAAATGATAATTCTTTTCTGCCGCAGTCAAAGTACGGGACCCATAAGCAATCACACGTAGCTTTCCATTCTGTCTTTGATACAATACCGCCCCTAGCCCCTGATTGGAAGCGTCAGTATGGAGGATGAACGGCTGGGAATATTCTGGGAAACCTAGAACAGGGGGCTGAATAAGACATTCTATCAACCGTTCCAATATGGTTTGATGCACATCAGACCACTCAATTGCTGTGTTGGATGGAACTCCTCTACTGTTTCGTTTTGTTCGCCACTTTCTCTTTTTATTTTTCAGGGTCTCAATCTCAACAGGTGCTTTGAGCAGGTCATACAAAGGGCTGGCAATACGTGAAAAATCCTTGATATACTGCCGGTAATAACTCAACAGTCCTAAAATTGCTCTCAACTGGCCTACAGTACCTGGTTGCTTATCTTTTAGGGCTCTTACCGCAGCAGTATCAGCAGGGTCCATTCTGTTTCCCTCAGCAGACACAATTCTCCCAAGGTACCGCACTTTTGTCTTAAACAGGTCACATTTTCTGGGTTTCAGTTTAATCCCATGCTCCCTCAGCCATTGCAGCACCTTTCTGACGTCACTGACATGATCCTCAAACGTTCTGCTAAACACGAGAACATCATCGAGATATGGCACACAGATTTCATCCCTTAAGCCTTCTAAGCACTGTTCCATGCAACGTTGGAATGCTGCAGGTGCATTTATGAGTCCAAACGGGATCCGAACCCACTCATATAGGCCCCATGGGGTAACAAAAGCTGTTAAATGTCTACTTCCCTTTGCCATGAATCCCTGGTGGTACGCCTTACCCTGATCCAGCAGTGAAAAGAGGGTGTTTCCTCCAAGGGTGTCCATAATGTCCTGCACTCTGGGGATGGGGTGGCGGTCTGGATGGGTTTTCTTGTTGAGCTCCCTGTAGTCAATGCATAAGCGCATAGTAACATCTTTTTTTCTGACACAAACAACTGGAGAGGAGTAGAAAGAGGTCGACTTTTCAACCCACCCTTGTGCTATCAAGTCCTGTAAATAGTCTTTCATCTCTCTATATAAAGGTTTTGGAACATAGAGGTAAGTTCTTGACACTAGATCACTGTCTTTTAGTGAAATGTCCAATTGAAAATTCTCTGCACAGCCTATGTCATTATCAGACCTGGAGAATGACTCTGACTCTTCTTTTAACATCTGACTGACTGTCTGCCTCTGGTGTTCATTAAGGTGAGTCAAATCAACAGGAGGTTCCCATTGTTCTTCGGTAGGGGTACTTCCAATAGAATTTTGAGCCTGGACATGGTGAATGGATGCGGTTGGTAGGTTGTCTGTTTTAAATATGTTGGCAGGATACACTGACCCGGCTGACTGTACAGTTCCAATAACAGTCCTTCCTGACAGAATAATGTCATGACTTGTAGGGTTTTGCACAGTGACAATAATTTTTGGGGTCATCCCTGCCTCTACTGACACAAGCGTGTCACAAAACTCTAGTCCTTCAGGCCAACGTGGGTTATCATCAGGTTCAAAGATAAAAGTCTTATCCTCTCTGAAAACTGGGGCCTGTACTCGACACTCAATTTGGATGGAGGTACGTTTAGGCACACTGACTCTCTCATTGGCTGTCTTCACATTATAGTCACATGTCTGTCCTACACTCACAGCATTAATAAATATTTTGGCTTTGTTTTTCCTGAGATGAGGAAAAGCCATCCTTACTGCCATCACAAGGTTGTCTTTATCCACATGCTTCGTTTGACCTAGTAGATTATCTAGGACAAGATGCTAGATGACATTGAAGCCAATAATAGGACATTGTTGTTGTTTGCCTTTTAACACTAACATGGGTATTCTCAGGTCATCGTCACCAGCAGTTAGTTTAAAGGACACTTCGAGCCATCCAACATACGGCATTTCTGTTCCATTGGCTGCTTCGATTTGCAAAGGGTCAAGAGGGTCAACTAGCTCTGATACGTCTCTGAGAGGAACATCAGGTAAATGGCTGTTTTTCCATACCTCATCAATAGCACAAACTTGGGAACCTGTATCCCAAAGTGCCTGGGTTTTCTGTTTGTGCAGGAAACACCAGATGACACACTTCTTTCCCACTAACTCACTTACAGTAGGTATTTTCTCTGGACCCAGCTTTTCCTTGCACTTTACTTTATCTTGTGACTGAGTTGCCTGCTTCTTGATAACTGAACATGCATATGGCTTACAAAGTCTTTTGTGTGGGCCAATGGTTTCCCTGACACTCTTTTGAACAGTATAGAGTGATTTTACAAACTGAACAACATTTTAATTCCCTACATCCTTTCTCTTCTTTACAGCCTGCACAAAACTGGGACTTATCGATATCACTGGTTGCTCCATGTCCCAAGGGGGCAACCCCTTTTAGTTTAAAGGGATTCTCTGAGCGGGCTCCACTGGTCTCCGTGCTTTACAACCTGCTCTGAAGTGTTCACTGCTTCCACATCTAAAGCAGTGCTGACAGTACTCCTCACCTGCTTGAGTACAGGAGAGACACCTTGGCTGAGGGCGTCGTGCTGGGTAAAACCTCTGTGGTGCAAACCTCTGCTGGAACTGGGCTGTCTCTCTCATCCGCCCAGGGCTGAATGCTGGTCGATATTCCTGCACTGCCGTTGGTGCCTGCTGGTGGTAAAATGGCATGTCATTTGAATCAGCATTATAAGGTGAGGATTGTGAGGGTGAAAACACTGGGTAAGGGGAGGGAACAATTGCTAGTTCTCTGCTTGGTGAGAGGCACTGTGGGCGGTGCAGTTGTGGGTCTTTGTATGGTTTCCCTGATTTGACAGATCCCAGTTTTCAAGTCTTTCAATAGCACCATGTCAGAGCGCATTTCTTTGATTTCTGCAAGCAGATCAGGGGGAAGTATAGCTGAACTTTGTGAGGTGGCGGTTTTCTTTTCCATCGGAACTTCACTTGACTGTACAGTATTCACATTAGTTACACGTGATGGGGCAGCATGTTTATTTTTGTCCTGCCTCTCTTTTTCATTGGCACATGAAATGTTCAATTTCTCCAACAGCAGCTCATCTGAGGTATCTGTCTGGAGGAGGTAGGGCTGTAGGTCACCTTTAATATTGTCACTCTGGAGGCCAGTTAGGACTGTATGCGTAAACAGACTCTGGACTAATACTGGGTCATATTTTAGACTTGAATCAGCTTCCTGAGAAGCAAACAGGATTTTTTGTCTCAAATCCATTGCCCTGAGCAGGAAGTTTTGATGGGTCTCTTTACTATTTTGAACCTCAGAAGTGAGTCGTTTATATAACTCTGTTGCGCCTCTCTCCTGGTAATGACACCTGAGGATCCTACGAAGGGCAGGCAGTTTTAATTTGTCTTTCCCTTCAAGGTAACTTCGTAACTGCAGACCTGGTGTGATAGCACGGATTACAGCATCAATAATCTCTGACTCTGGATAGTCTTTGCTGAGCCCAGTTTCAATTTGTTTGGCCAGGCTAGAAAATGTAAGCTTATCTTTTTGCCCTGGCTCACCTATCTGGCCAGATATCTTAAAATCTTTGCGCCACATGGAGCCATTAAGGGATGCTGAGGCCATATTTTTCTCTGGCTTGCTGGAACTGGCAGGGGGGTTCGTGCTTGTTTTCATTAGGTCATACATTGCGTTCTCTTTTTCTTTCAACGAAAGCCTTAATGCCTCTACCTCTTTCTGTAGGTTTTCCTGTAACTCAATTTGGCTGGAGATTTCATATTCACTTCCGTCAGTTGCCGTATTGATTTTATCTATTATGTCGTGTACACTGAGAAGGTCTGACATACCCTCATCCTTTAGGTTGGCCAATTCTTCCCGTTCAAGATACTTTATTACATGTGAAATCACTTGACTGCGAGTTTTACCAGTTACATGTTCTTTCCCTGGTCCTGAAATCTGCAGTGTATTGCATAATTTAATCAGCTGTTCGATAGTCAGTTTGTACAATGCTCCTTTAATCTCCAGTTGCAGTTTCTCCAATTCAGACTCCATTTTATCAGAGAGGACACAGACAGTTAAATGAAGGTTAATCTGACTTAATGGCTTTTTGCTACACCCTAGTGGTCAGTTTTGCTCACTTCAGGATACAAGATGCCAGATTTGTCTGAAGACCACTTCCACTGCCTTGCTGAACTCTTTTCTCGGATACCTGGGTTGTTTGAAGGGATGATCAACGCAAGGACTCCACTTACAGCTCAGGGGTGATCCTCAAGCCAAACATCCCAGCGGTGCCTCCAAAATGTTGTACCCTTAAAAAGGGGAAAAGTAATGGAAGAAGGTTTAAGAAACACACATGACGCAGCTCTCGCCTTCACTCGTCTGTATTGAATGCTTTTGAACAATGTATACAAGAAAACATACATTTCAACATTTGTGCACTCATCAACCACAGTCACAACATTTTTAATGCTTTCTAAATTATCTTTTTAACTTAATTACCATATAAAATGTTAATTGTTTTAAAGTTATCAAAATACATTTTAATACTCCTTTTTAAATGAGTTCTCAAGTAACACAAAAATGAATTGTACTTTTAACAGCATCCAGCAGTATTCAGTATCTCTGCATCACATGGATTCACCCTTGTAGTGATAAATACAAAATAACTTTACAGCAGAAATATGTGTACATGTATGTAGTAGTAACTAGCTTAAACACAAACGACACAGTACACACTCATATATGTCGAGACTCGGTCACGACGGAGCCACGAGGTCTCCAACTGCTAGCATAAAGCTACACATCTTTGCAGTTAGCACGAAACTCTTTAAATAACGCAAAAGTGTCTATTTCACCCATATAAAACCATAACACCATAACGAAATGCCTTATAAACATATGTTATTATCTACATTGCTTTGTGATTGGTAAGTACCTTAAAAAGGGGAAAAGTAACGGGAGAAGGTTTAAGAAACACACATGACGCAGCTCTCGCCTTCACTCGTCTGTATTGAATGAGGAAGAGAAGCGCGCGCATGCAATCCCCCTACAGAAACCCTGAGGCATTACCAATAGGTCGACAAATAATCAACCAATAGAAGGATCAGAATTATCTACATTCCACTTCTCAATATTACTCATCTAGTTTTTAACAGTGACAACCTTAGTACAGTTTTTAACTTTGACAACCTTAAAATGTATTCTAATATAACCATTAATATAACAGACTATAGTAAACCTATTGTAAATTAGATGAGTTAGAAACACTTGTCACACACAGAATGTTCCATAATAATAATTGTATGGTGACGCGTTACTTGTTAATGCATGAGAGTAAGTCTAAGTCAGTTAGATAGTCAGTTAAATTGTCAGGCCTAACTTAGTCATTTACACGTGAAATGACATGGATGCATTCTGTGCATTTCATTCACAATTAGATTTTTTTTTTGAGATAGAGAATAACAGACACACATAAGTGTTTCTTTTGAAGGCAGGGAAGTGAG
Source organism: Carassius auratus (assembly GCF_003368295.1). Lineage (NCBI taxonomy): Eukaryota > Metazoa > Chordata > Actinopteri > Cypriniformes > Cyprinidae > Carassius > Carassius auratus. Next base: position 107,145 of record NW_020528758.1, read on the forward strand.
CAGTGCCAAGCCATGAAGTAAAGATATAGGGAGTTTCTTTGAAATAAAAAAATAAAAAAAATTATTTATTCTCAAATGTAACTTAATAGATATATACAGGGATGACAAAAAAACTAAATTAATCAAAAAAAGTGGTTTATTACTGCATTTGTTTACAAGTAACTTTATTCAAGTTAAAAAAAAAAACAATAAAATCAATAGGATTTACGTAATATTGTCACGGAGACGAACCCCGTGATTCCCTCTACTGGCCAGCAGAGGGCCCCATCTCCGGAATATTGACACTCACGCACTCTCTCACAACTACACTTCCCATCTACCCCGTGCATTGGACTCTGATCACCACTCAGGTGCAGCTCATGAGTACTGCTATTTAAGCTGCACAACCACATCAGTCTAACGCAAAGTCTTGTTTTGCTCCGGCTGACATTTCCAAGCGTTATTTCCCGTGTTTTGATTTCCCGTTTACCAGTTCTGTTTGTTTGCCGTTTCTTGAACCTTTGCCGCCTGCCTCTTGACCTTGGATTGTTTATTGGACTCTGAACATTGCCTGTGATCCCGATCTATTGCCTGTGTTTGATGACGATTCTGATTATCTCTACTGTTGTGTTTGCTGGTCCTGACCCCTGCCTGTACGACCACGAGTTGTTTATTAAAGCTTGCAAAATGGATTCCCCGTCTGGTAGTGACTCATTACAGAAGACTTCGCCACAACCGAATCCAGCGGCTTACGATCATCTGTGTGCTACAATGGCAGCCCAGGCAAGTCAAATTGCTGCTAATCAGCATCAACTGAATCGTTTGTCTTCGATCACAGAGGAACTGGTAAAGGCTGTTCAAAGCCTCCACAGCACTGCCGTAACGTCACCACCACCGGCAGCTGCCACCATTACCCACGCGGCAGGAATGCCAACACAAGTTAATACACGACTGGCTTACCCGGAGAAATTTGACGGGGATTCTACCAAGTGTAAGGGCTTCCTACTGCAATGCTCGCTGTTCGTCGAGCAACAACCCACCCTTTACACCACTGATGCTGGTAAGATTGCCTTCGTTTGCTCATTATTAACGGGAAGAGCTTTGGAATGGATAACGGCTGTATGGCGCGAGGACGGAACAGCGTTCACCACTTTCACTGACTTTCTGGTGCGATTCCGTGAGGTGTTTGATCACCCCAGAGAGGGGAAAGGAGCGGGTGAGCATCTGCTTGAGTTGTCGCAGGGGAAATTAACAGCAGCGGAATATGCCATGAACTTTCGTACACTGGCTGCTCAAACGTCATGGGTGAGTGACACGCTGAAAGTATTGTTTCGCAAGGGGCTTAATCACGAGCTGCAAACCGAACTCGCTTGCCGTGATGAGGGGAGAACCTTGAATGATTTCATTTAGCTAACTATCACCATTGACAACCTACAACGCTCTCACCGTGTCAGTGCTCAGCGCCTACTCCCCGTTACGACAACACGATCTGCAGAAACTACTGAACCCATGCAGATCAACTCCTATCATCTGACAGCTGAGGAACGCTCTCGCCGCATATCTAACCGACTCTGTCTCTACTGTGGCGCTCCGGGGCATCAACGAATTACTTGCCCATCACGTCGCTCTTCTTGTACTCCTAAATCGGTGAGTGCCTCTTTAAATTCAGTCAGTCCCCTAAACTGTGTCTCAGTCCCTCTTGTAATCAAGACTAACAACGATCGTGTGGCTACCACTGCTCTACTTGACTCAGGAGCAGCTGGGAATTTTATCTCTGAAGAATTTGCCAAAAAGAATAACATTTCTCTAATTTCATGTACAAATCCTTTGTCTGTAGCCACAATAGATGGACGCCCTTTGGGGTCTGGACTGATTACACACCTCTCTCAAGAACTGCTAATGTTCACCGGTCTGCTACATCAAGAAACCATACAATTCTACGTGCTCCCTGTATCTAACACTCCTGTTATTTTGGGCTTGCCCTGGCTCAGACTGCATGACCCTCAGGTATCGTGGAAAGAGGGACAAATTCTCAGATGGAGCTCCCAGTGTCATAAATCATGCCTTCCGACCATCTCTCCCATGCCTGTGCAAGTCGTCACGTTGGACTCGGAGTCCACCAGCATTCCCAGTCTACCCAAGGAGTATCACGATCTCGCCATCGCCTTCAGCAAGGTACAAGCTAACACTTTACCACCACACCGCAGTCATGATTGTGCCATTGATCTAATTCCAGGTTCCTCACCACCCCGGGGTCGAGTATTTCCATTATCTTTACCCGAGTCAGAGGTTATGGCCAAGTACATCGAGGAGGAGTTGGAGAAGGGGTTCATACGTCCGTCCACTTCTCCTGCTTCAGCGGGCTTCTTCTTTGTCCGTAAGAAAGATGGAGGTTTGCACCCTTGCATCGATTATCGTGGACTCAACAGGTAACGGTAAAGTTTTGCTATCCACTTCCACTGGTGCCCTCTGCATTAGAACAGCTACGAACTGCACAATACTACACCAAATTGGATTTGCGCTGCGCATACAACCTCATCCGCATTAGGGAGGGGGACGAGTGGAAAACAGCTTTCTCAACCACCAATGGGCACTACGAATACCGGGTTATGCCGTTCGGACTGGTCAATAGTCCTTCGGTTTTTCAATCATTTGTCAATGATATCTTCAGAGACATGTTAAACAGGACTGTTATAGTATACATTGACGATATCTTGATCTATTCAGATACCCTGGAGGAACATATCCAACATGTAAGGGCCGTGCTGCAGCGACTCATTGAGCACCAACTCTATGCCAAGGCGGAGAAGTGTGAATTCCATACCACCTCTACCACCTTCCTGGGGTACGTCATCAGTCCAGAGGGGGTCGCCATGGATGAGAGCAAAGTCAACGCCGTTCTCAAATGGTCCGAACCCAAAACACTAAAGGAACTTCAACGCTTTCTGGGGTTTGCTAATTTCTACCGTCGTTTCATCAGAAACTTCAGCTCCGTGGTCAGCCCTCTCACGTCATTGGTCAAAAAGGGAACCCATCGGCTACACTGGTCAGAGGCTGCTCTCCAAGCATTCCAAGAACTAAAAGGATGGTTTGTGACTGCACCCATACTCCACCATCCTGACCCATCTCTTCCGTTTCTTGTCGAAGTGGACGCCTCCAACACTGGTATCGGGGCTATTCTTTCTCAACGCCAGAATTCTACCGCCAAACTCCACCCATGTGCCTTTTACTCCCGCAAACTCACTGCTGCTGAACGTAACTACGACGTAGGGGACCGTGAACTCCTCGCCATCAAGGCGGCCTTCGAGGAGTGGAGACACTGGCTGGAAGGGGCCAACTTTCCTTTCACTGTACTAACCGATCATAAGAACCTTGAGTATTTGCGCTCAGCCAAGCGCCTCAATCCACGGCAGGCAAGATGGTCATTGTTTTTCTCCCGATTCGACTTTTCAGTTACCTACCGTCCGGGTTCCAAGAACACAAAGGCAGATGCGCTATCCTGTATTCACGAAGAGGAACAGATCTCATCCAAACCTGAATCCATACTCCCTTTCAAGTTAATCATTGCACCTGTACAATGGGACACCATGACGCTTATCCAGCAACACAACTCTCAACAGGCACCTCCAACAACTTGCCCTCCTGATAAGGTTTACGTACCAACCACTCTACGCGATCAAATACTCAACCACACGCACTGTCTGCCCGCATCCGGCCATCCAGGGATCACGGCTACCATTCATCTGCTTCAGAACCGGTTCTGGTGGGAATCATTACCCAAAGACACCACTGCCTTCATCCAACAATGCCAAACCTGTAATGCGCACAAGACTCCACGCCAATTGCCAGCCGGATTACTCCAACCACTCCCTATCCCACAACGACCTTGGTCCCACATTGCAATAGACTTTATCACTGATCTACCTGTCTCTCAAGGTAACACTGTCGTTCTTACTGTTATTGATCGATTCTCCAAGGCCTGCCGCCTTATTCCTCTGCCCAAACTGCCTACTGCCCTGCAAACTGCCGAACTACTCTGTAACTGGGTCTTCCATCTCTACGGACTACCTGAGGATATCGTCTCCGATAGGGGTCCTCAGTTCACATCTCGTCTCTGGAAAGCCTTCTTCCAAGCCCTCGATGTAAACGTGAGCCTGACCTCCGGTTACCACCCTCAATCCAACGGTCAGGTCGAAAGACTCAATCAGGAGCTCACCCGGTTCTTGAGATCATACTGTAGTTCCAACCAAGAGGATTGGGCCCGGTACCTCCTTTGGGCTGAGTACGCACAGAACTCCTTGGTCAAGCCAGCTACTGGTTTCACTCCCTTCAAATGCATCCTAGGCTATCAGCCTCCCATGTTTCCCTGGTCCGGGGAACCCACCGACGTACCCGCCGTCACGGACTGGTTGCAACGCAGTGAGGAGACTTGGAACCAAGCTCATGAACATCTTCAACGAGCTATCCGCCATCAAAAGGAACATGCTGACCACCGTCGGCGTCCTGGGCCTGTATACCAACCAGGACAATGGGTGTGGCTCTCTACCTGAGATCTTCGTCTTCGACTACCCTGCAAGAAGTTGAGTCCTAGGTACCTGGGTCCATTCAAAATTACTCATCAGATCACTCCTGTTTCATTCCGTCTTGCATTACCTGACACCTATCGCATTTCTCCCACGTTTCATGTATCTCTGCTCAAGCCCGCTGTTGCCCCTGGAGAGGAGGGAGAGGGGAGGTCCCGTGAGCAGAGTCCCCAGCCCGTCCAGATTGAAACTGAGGAAACTTACCAGGTGCGAGAACTTCTTAACTCCAGACGTCGTGGATGCATCCTGCAGTATCTGGTCGACTGGGAGGGGTACGGTCCGGAGGAACAATCCTGGGTCAATGTTGACGACATACTAGACCCCAACCTCATCACTGAGTTTCATCGATTACATCCGGAGAGACCGGCCCCTCGACCACGAGGCAGATCCCGACGTCGTCTACCATCTCGCGCCAGGAGTCGCTCGCAGGGAGGGGGCTCTGTCACGGAGACGAACCCCGTGATTCCCTCTACTGGCCAGCAGAGGGCCCCATCTCCAGAATATTGACACTCACGCACTCTCTCACAACTACACTTCCCAATATAGTGCATCATATCCTATACTTACACATTTTCTTATTCAAATATTTCTTACAGAGAGTGTCCAGAAAACATCAAAAGAGACGGGGCAAATACTGCAGCAGCCACTGCCTTTTGTTTAAAATATGCCCCAGCAGAGCCGTCGCAAGGAGGGTGAGAGGCCCTGTGCAAAGTTGATGTGCGAGGCCCTCTACAATTTTGCGTGTGTGTGTGTGTGGTGGGGGAGGTTGCTGTAGCAAGGCAAGGCAAGTTTATTTATATAGCAAATTTCGAACAAAATGGTAATTCAAAGTGCTTTACATAAAATTAAGTAAAATAATCATGAAGAATAAAACTAAAACAAGCAATTTTAAAACTTTGGAAATTATTTAAAAATTGACTTGAATTTAAAACAGTTAGAAATAGAAAATGATCTTACAGTTAATACATAAAATACAGTGCAATCAGGTCGGACATCGCACAGTGCTCATTCAATAAATGCACAGCTAAACAGATGAGTTTTGAGTCTAGATTTAAATGTGACTAGTGTTTTAGCACATCTGATCTCTTCTGGAGGCTGATTCTGGAAGCAATGTATTTTGGTCCTAGGTCTTTGAGTGACTTCTAGACAAGTAGAAGTACTTTAAAATCAATCTTAAATGTAACTGGAAGTTAATGAGGACTGGTGTGATATGCTCAGATGTTCTAGTCAGAATCCTGGCAGCAGTGTTCTGGATGAGCTGCAGCTGTCTAATGGTCTTTTTGGGAAGGCCGGTGTGGAGCCTATTACAATAGTCCACCCTGCTGGTGATAAAGCATGAACAAGTTTCTCCAAGTCTTGGCTGGAAACAAAACATCTAATTCTTGCAATGTTTTTTAAATGATAGTATGCTGATTTAGTTACTGCTTTGACATGACTACTGAAACTAAGGTCTGTCTCCAGAATCACACCACGTTTCCTGTCTTGATTTTAGTTGTTAAACCCCTAGAGTCAAAGTATGCATTCACCTTAAAAATGTCATCTTTGTTTCCAAATGCAATGACTTCAGTTTTTTCCTTGTTTAACTGAAGAAAGTTCTGGCACATCCAGCTATTAATTTCATCAATGCATTGGCAGAGGGAGTCAGTGGGGCTGTATTCATTTGGAGATAAGGCTAGGTAAATCTGGGTATCATCAGCATAGCTGTAATAGGCAATTAGGTTCTTTCTCATAATTTTACTTAGAGGAAGCATATACAGGCTAAACAAGAGCGGTGCAAGAATTGAACCTTGTGGGTCTCCACATATCATGGATGTCTACTTAGACTTATGCTCTCCTAGACTCACATAATGATTGCTCCTTTTTAAGTATGACCTGAACCATTTGAGTACCATCCCAGAAAGCCCGACCCAGTTTTCCAGTCTCTCTAGTAGTATGTTATGATCGACAGTGTCAAACGCAGCACTGAGATCTAGCAATACCAGCACTGATATATTGCCAGAGTCACAATTTAAGTTAATATCATTTATTATCTTAATGAGTGCTGTCTCTGTGCTGTGATGCGGTCTGAAACCAGATGTTTAAGTATTTATTCAGCTGATTAAAAACTACCTTTTCTATAATTTTGCCTATAAAAGTAAGATTAGATATTGGTCTATAATTGCTCAAAATGGTGTTATCAAGATTGCTCTTTTTCAGGAGGGGCTTAACAACTGCAGTTTTCAGGGAGTTTGGAAAAGTCCCAGAAAGAGATTTACTTCTAAACAGTTAAGCAAACTTTTGAAAAAAGATGTGGGAAGTGTGTCAATATAGCAAGTTGATGATTTTAGTTGCTGTCTTCCAAAATGTTGTTTGTTTTCTTACTGACTATTATTGGAGCAATATCATTAATAACATTCGTAACTTTTGAGTTGAAGGAATCAAGGAGAATATCAACAGAGTCGGCAAAAAATACTTGGTGTTAAAGATATGGCCTCCGTAAATAGTACACTAGTGTTCTTGTTAGGGCTGCACTATTAATTGCATGCAATTGTCATGCATGTCTCGTCAGTAAAGCTGGTTCTGTGATTAGCGGTGATTAGCGGTTGATGTCAATAACCTGCTTTCAAATGGAGCCGCACTTAATAGACAGAGCCGTAGTTCGCTGACAAGCTACGCAATATCACGTTCATAACCGCATGAGATTCTTCTGCGATTTTGAACGCAATAATGCACCACTTGTCAGCGAACTACGGCTCTGGTTATTAAGTGCGGCTACATTTGAAAGCATATCCTTCTGACAGAGACAGTTCTGACAGTAAGTGGTAGCAGAGATCAATATATCAAAGAAAATACAGAAGTGATCAGATAGTACTACGTCCTTAATAACAATGAATGAAATGTTTAGAGCCCTACTGATGATTTCATTTAGAGTGTGTCCACCTTTGTGTGGGTCCATGCACATGCTGAATCAAGTCAAAGGTATTTAGAACTGTTATCATTTCTTTTGTAGTTTTGTTTTCTGCATTGTCTATGTGGAAATTAAAATCCCCTGCATTAGCAAAACAGTCAAACTCTGAGGAAATCATTGATAACATTTCTGTTACCTCAACAAATGCTGAAGAGTATTTTGGAGGCCTGTAAATAATAATAAAAAGAATGTGTTGAGCACCTTTTAGCACAATCCCTAAATATTCAAAAGACAAGTCATGACCAAATGACACTTGTTTGCATTGATAGACATCTTTAAAAAAGCAGCTCCACCTCCACCTCTCCTAACAGTCCTGCAAACACTCATGGAAGTGAAGTTAGGAAGGACTGCTTCATTGAGGACTGTTGAACTGCAGCTGTCCTCTAGCCATGTTTCATTTAGAAACATAAAATCCTAATTGTTTGTGGTTATAAAGTCATTGATTACAAAATGATTAAATTTTTTAGTGAGCGAATGTTTAAAGATGCTAACTTGATGGCAGTGCTTTATGTCATTACATCAGTTTTAGTTTGATGCATATTAGATGAGTTTGCCCTTCGGCTTAAGATGGCCTTAAACTTTCTGTCACATGATAAAAGTGAAATCGAGAAAGCTACAGGCACACTGGGTTCCCACTTGTTCTTTAAACATTTGTGAATGTTGCGGTTATAATAGCAGGGACCCGACACATATCACTGAGAGCTTCTATCAGTTGTTTTTGGTTTGATGTTTTGGGACCCTGCTCTTTTCTTGTTGACATTTGCGGGCTTGCAGCGAATGAGTGAGAGAGTTTAGTCCAAGCATACACCAATTCTACCATTTTCAGTGAAAAGCACAGAAGTGGAGATGCTGGAGAGAGGAATAATGTGTCTGGTGAGATGGGTTGTGTCTCTGGTGTTTCTTGTGGCTGTGATATGTTGTCTTGGCTTCCCCGGCTGTCTTCAAGAAAGTCATCCTTGAGTGCTGAGTCTTGTATCTGTTTTGATACATCACAGTCTGTCTGTGAGGGCAGGTCTCTTCCGGGATGGTGTCCATCAGCAGTGCTTTTTGTGGCTGCATGGTGTTATCAGTTGGGAGTGGTCCACTGATGAACGACTGAACTTGGAGTCTTCAAAGTGTTTGAAAGAGTTCACTGAAGTCCTTCTTAAGGATGTTTGACTGCTTTTTGAGAGTATCATTCTTCCCCACATGGATTGATAATTAGATTTGTAGTCTTGTGCTTCATTTTCTGAAGTTCCTTGTTCACACCAGAGACCGTTGCTTGAGGAAGGCAGCATGTTATTGTAGTCCTGCTACGGATGTTTCTGATAATAGAGTCACCCACTATCAGAGTCCTAGGCTCGGCTACGCTCTGAGCTGAATGTCACTGTCTGTTAGTAACGGTGTTAGCTGCTAATCACATTTGGGGATTCCTCACCCGCATTCATTAATTCTTCAAATCTGTTTTCAAGATGTATAGTGGGAGGTAGAATACTGGTATTTACAAGCCTTGTCATAGTTGAATCTGGGGTAGAGAAAGCTACGGCAGCAATACGAGAAACTCATGACAATCTGATGTCTTGTGTTCCTCTGGGTCTTGCACCCTGTTTGTGCCATCGATTAGTGTGATGATCCGTTTCGGCTTGTTCCTCTACACTTGGTACAAACTGTTGAGATTCAGAAGATTCATGGGACTCACCGGCTGTATGCTGAGAGGGTCCATGACGACAGTCTGCTGAGTGTTTTGCCTGTTTTGGAAGTCCAGCAAGTAACTTTGTTTCAAGAATCACAATTCTTTGTAGAAGTTTGCAGCAGTTCATGCAACAAGTAGATCCAACAGGAGGCATTTTCTCTCTCTTCCATTTGAATGTAGGCAGTTGTTTTCCCATCTCCAGAATGTAAGCTGCTGGCAGTGGGAGGCAAAGTCTTCTTTTGTAGTATTATTCCAGTCAAAAAAAGTTTTTAGTTTTAGCGTTTGTGCCAAAAATATTTTGTTTGAGCACTGTGCTGATCTGCTGAAGTAAAAAATCGTAGAAAAATCTGAGAAAAGTACAGAAATAATAAGCGAAGTGCAGAACAGTAGGCTAGAACGTCCGAACGGTAGCAAAGCCAGAACCGCAACAAACTCAACTTTAACATGCATCTGTTCGATTGTGATGCCTTGCTCACTGACATGCTTGCGCACAAATCATGGCCACACACTAGCTCATAAGGATCTACAATCATAATTATAATAAGTTAATAAGAATGCTTAAATTAGTTCTAGGCTTGTAGACAGTTATATATGAAGAGTTCAGATGGAAAGAGCGATCCAACATTTTCTTCTAAAATAATTATTTTCTCATCTTCCTATGTTTATGTTCAGTATTTCACTTTATTGGGAAAGAAAAGAAACTGTTTATTGCTATTAAAGTGAAATTAAACGGTACTAGGTTTTTGCAGCTGAATTTTACATCTAAAATCAATTTGCACTATTTGAAAATAATATTTTCTTTTAACATGTGCACTCTCACTCTTATTCGTATGTTTAACCCCTTTGCGTGCAAACATCGCTGACGGCCCCAGTTTATTATTGTTTCACTTTCACAGCACATTAAACATCACTGTCTTACTTCATCTGGACAAACTGTGCATCAATGGAAAGTTTAAAGACTCAAGCTTCGATATTTGACCAATATTTTGATAAAACATTGTTGCAGTGACAGATATTTAGTGATTTATGTCAGGAGTGCAAAATAATAAATCCGTATTATGCCACATTTTGAATAGAAATTCACAACTCACTCATATTCAGTCACGTCAAGAGCGGTTTATTTGTGTTCACATAGACTCACTAAACAGCGTCAATAAGGATTTACAGACCAAAGATGCATATCTGCGGAGATATATGGATATATTTACTGATGTTTACTTCATATTTCTTCAGACAGAATCGTCATTTCTATTCATTTTCCACGGATTTACGCGATCAGATGATAAACAGCCTCTCCCAGCGATCTCTGTGTGTGCGTGCAGTAGTCACAGCTCGTGCGGTGTGTGACTCAGACTCTGATTGGGTCTTTCAAACATCAATCTTAGAGTTTCATATCTGGACACCGCCCCATCGTGTCACATGCTTCCTGCACACTTCCTGGTAGTTATCTGGCCAAAACAACACTGAAACACCTCTGTACACACAAAATATACGAATAATAAACCCGCGATTACGATAGTAAAGCTTGGTATGAGAATTTCTTGAGATCTGGGGCGTTTTTATAAAAAAAAAATCGAAAATGTACATCGGAAATGCTAACTTGTGCAGCGATGAAAAAGGCTACAAATAACATATTTTTACAACAGTAAACGACCAAATTCCACCCCTGATCGCTAAAGGAAGTTATTATAAACACTCGATCGGGGTTTAAAGTGAGTTTTGAGTAAAAGTGTACTAATAATTTCATAAATTGTCAGATGTAGCTTGATGCTAACGTTAGCACCAATGCTACTAATAGCAGGTGCTTTTCTTCTTCATAATGCATTTTTGTCTCAATAATTCACGTAAGGTCGTAAGAAAATGTTTTGTTGTATTTTTATAGTAAGACTTTTGATAAATAAGGGCTAAATGCAAAGAGAGACTGAAGTGAGATCGCTGCTTTGTTGCTTTGTAAAGCCTGAAAAACCACAATCAAGGCTAATAAAGGTGGAATAAAAACAAAAGAATAATGATAAAAGAATAATGCGGATAATGTGTCATACTTGGCGGAGGTGTGAAAGAACCGTTTGGGGAGAACAATACAATCATGATTCGGGCAGCTTTCAACAGTGAAACATACACAAAGAGCACAGGAAAGTTTACATGTGAGATCTTACAGAGATGACAAGGGCCATAAATCAATCTGATTAGCCTTCTCTAAAAACACACATGACATGGCCTTAGAAAATATTTCATAAAATTCACAGTTTTACAGATTCGATTATGAAATTTTTTATGAAGTCTTGGAAGACTTGTGGCCTTAGCTACACTGTGTTTTCAAACTCATTTCCTACATCAACATTTTTTTAAATACATTTAAAACATATGTTTTTAATATTTTTATTTTTGTTTTTATGTTTGAGCTTATATATCTCTATTATCATAACAGTCTGAGTGATTCTGATTCCTGAACAGTAAACTTTAAAGTGTCAGCTTTGTGAACAAAGGTTGATTATATATCTAGTCAGAAAGAATCATGAGCAGAAACCTTTTTATTTTGGGTATGTAATTTCGGTCTCTATGCCAAAAAGGGGGGTTACTAGTAAGGGGTTAATAGTCGAAAACGCAAATGTCTATTGTCACATTTATTTTATGTTTTACATGAATCATTAACCTATCGCATTTTTTCAATTCAAAAGGGCGAAATTTCATAAAAGGTTGAGTAGTTTGCATCTCTAGATAGTCTATTATGTTTGGTCGCTGAACATTTCAATCATAAAACAGTTCTCTAATACCGTAGGCTACTGCTTACATTTTTCCACAAACTCTAGTTATGTTGTGACAGTAAGACCCACATTCTTTGATATGATTGGCCATCTCGACCACTGAGGCAGACCAGCCTTGAGCCTTGCACGGACCTCAAATTTAAGCCCTATCCCTAGACCTAGATTTTTTTTTTAATGGCCAAGCGGCCAGTGCCAGACAGTGAACCTATGGATCAGTTTAGCCTTCTTAAATCATCACGACTTGCCTAAAATAAAATCTGTAGATATATAAAACAGTTCAAGTATTTTTAAAAATTAAACCTAGATAAATGTGCGCTATATCCAGTAGTTTGTGCGGAGAGTGCAAGCAAAAGCGTGCTGGCCAGTGCAATCACTTGCATTTTTTTCAGTGGATATGCAGTAATTTTTGCTCATAAAGGTAAGAGTAATACATCATTCGTAACTGTAAATTGTCTACTTTTATTTGTGTGCAATCACATTATCAACAAATCGTTGTGCTTTTATAAAAAAAAAAGAAAATAGTCATGATGCGCTTTCTACCGTCTCGTCTTGAACAGGAGCACTTAACAAAAATGAACCAAAGCTCAGTGAATACATGACTCACGGACGTGACAAATATATCTATAGACAACTTTAAATGACTACTTAACAAAATACAACACATCAGAAACAAAAACTCATTCATTATAAAGATAATCCATAAAGATGAACTTTTCTCTTAAGGCTTGTAAAATTAAGAGTTGGCGAGTCAGGATTAGCAACATCATCCTTGCTACACCAACTCAGAAAACTATTTATTAGTAAATAATTCAATCTCATTCCTATTTACCCCATGACTCATTTATGGTAATAATTTTTTGAAGATGCTTTATGTCAAGCTTAAGCCTATTGCGTGCATTTAAAAGCAGAACACTGTGATGCTGCGGGACACTTAACACTGTTAAGCCGCTATTGACAGTCATGTTAGCACGGTCTCGTGTTGTTTCCCTCAGTGCGGCAATTTTTTCATCACTAATTGATGGATGTCTTAAATATAAAAATAAGGAGAAGCCTTAAACAGGCCTAAGGACAGCCCGCATCTGAACTATGATGTGGAAATTGGCCCGAAACCCGGCCTGGAGTGTAAAAAAAGTCAGGGTGAAATGCAGGGCTCTAGACCATTTAAAAGTTAAACTTTATAACTTTTTGTCGTCCTATCAACAAACAGCTTTACTCATTCTTATACTTAGAGTCTTGTACTGTCTATCCGCTATGACTATTTTAGTCTACCAAAGGACAAGATGGGTGGAAAAAATAGTAATAAAAATGAGATATAAATGACATAAAATGCAGGCCAGGAGCGAGGCCCTCTAGAGGTGTGAGGCCTAGTGAAGTTGCACACTTTGCACAGCCCTTGCGACGTTACTGTGCACCAGACAGGGTGGGTGGAGGTGGCAAGAAAAAAAGAAAGATGTTAATAAAATGTATGTTAATGTTTTCAAAACTATTCAGTTCCAATAATGTTGATGTTAAAATGTAATTATTTTGTAAATGTTCTGTTCCATGTTAAATGTAAATGATACAACATGTGAATAAATAAATCATATTTGTTATAATCCAGTTCATCTCTTAGTCATTTTTCTGATAAAACCACAAAACATTTGTGTATTCCATTTTCAGACAGTCTGACGTTAGATTCTGACGTCAAAAAGATTTTCATTTTCATCCAAAATGCAACGTCTGACCAACGTAGCAGACTGACGTCAGTCTGACGTTGGGTTCAGACGTCAACCAGATTTTCATTTTGATCCAAAATGCAATATCTGACTAACGTTGGAGATTGACGTCTGTCTGACGTTGGGTTCTGACGTCAAACAGATTTTCATCCGAAATGCAACGTCTGACCAACGTAGCAGACTGACGTCAGTCTGACGTTGGGTTCAGACGTCAACCAGATTTTCATTTTGATCTAAAATGCAATATCTGACTAACGTTGGAGATTGACGTCAGTCTGATGTTGGGTTCTGACGTCAACCAGATTTTCATCCGAAATGCAACGTCTGACCAACGTAGCAGACTGACGTCAGTCTGACGTTGGGTTCGGACGTCAACCAGATTTTCATCCGAAATGCAACGTCTGACCAACGTAGCAGACTGACGTCAGTCTGACGTTGGGTTTGGACGTCAACCAGATTTTCATTTTCATCCAATATGCAACGTCTGACCAACGTTAGAGATCGACGTCAGCCTGACGTTGGGTTCTGACCTAAACCAGATTTTCATTTTCGTCCAAAATTCAACGTCTGACCAACGTTGGAGATCGACGTCAGCCTGACGTTGGGTTCTGACGTCAACCAGATTTTCATTTTCATCCAAAATGCAACGTCTGACCAACGTTAGAGATCGACGTCAGCCTGACATTGGGTTCTGACGTCAACCAGATTTAAATTTTCATCCAAAATGCAACGTCTAACCAACGTTAGAAATCGGCGTCAGCCTGACGTTGGGTTCTGACGTCAACCATATTTTCATTTTCATCCAAAATGCAACGTCTGACCAACGTTAGAAATCGACGTCAGCCTGACGTTGGGTTCTGACGTCAACCAGATTTTCATTTTCATCCAAAATGCAACGTCTGACCAACGTTGGAGATTGACGTCAGCCTGACGTTGGGTTCTGACGTCAACCAGATTTTCATTTTCATCCAAAATTCAACGTCTGACCAACGTTGGAGATCGACGTCAGCCTGACGTTGGGTTCTGACGTCAACCAGATTTTCATTTTCATCCAAAATGCAACGTCTAACCAACGTTAGAAATCGACGTCAGCCTGATATTGGGTTCTGACGTCAACCAGATTTTCATTTTCATCCAAAATGCAACGTCTAACCAACGTTAGAAATCGACGTCAGCCTGACGTTGGGTTCTGACGTCAACCAGATTTTCATTTTCATCCAAAATGCAACGTCTGACCAACGTTGGAGATCGACGTCAGCCTGACGTTGGGTTCTGACGTCAACCAGATTTTCATTTTCATCCAAAATTCAACGTCTGACCAACGTTAGAAATCGACGTCATCCTGACGTTGGGTTCTGACGTCAACCAGATTTTCATTTTCATCCAAAATTCAACGTCTGACCAACGTTAGAAATCGACGTCAGTCTGACGTTGGTTTCTGACGTCAACCAGATTTTCATTTTCATCCAAAATTCAACGTCTGACCAACGTTAGAAATCAACGTCAGTCTGACGTTGGGTTCTGACGTCAACCAGATTTTCATTTTCATCCAAAATTCAACGTCTGACCAACGTTGGAGATCGACGTCAGCCTGACGTTGGGTTCTGACGTCAACCAGATTTTCATATTCATCCAAAATTCAACGTCTGACCAACGTTGGAGATCGACGTCAATATGACGTTGGGTTCTGTCGTCAACCCGATTTTCATTTTCAACCAAATTACAACGTCTGACCAACGTTGGGATCCAATGTCAGCATGACGTTATATTGACGTCCGGTGCCTGCTGGGAGCTGCTTGTTACCTGCCATCAACCACTACAGAAAGTGCAGCAGACGGCGTGGGTGGAGAGGTGGTAGACTTGTCAGATTAAGAAGAGCCTAACTGACTCTTGACTTCGGTATCTGATACTTGCAGTTTCACGGTTGCGCTGTGAAGTGTTCCTCAGAATACAGGTGGCTTCAACCCAGCAAACACAGAACATTGTGAGGACGTCGCCAGTTAGTCGTCATTTGGTCAGCGCGACATTACTTTATGGCAACGTTGTGAGGACATCGTGGTAAAGTTCCATTTTTTTAAATCTTGGCTAACTTCCCAGAAACGTCGTGGGCACGTACTCAAAAGAGGTCGCTAGTTAGTCCCATTGGGGACGTTGTAGCGACGTGGTCAGCTGGTCTTCAGATAACTTTTAATATTATTGCACTAGATGTATTATTATTATTATTAAGATACCATTTGAACAGCATATTCTTTGGGAAATATACAAAAAAATTAATCAAGCATGTTAAAATAATTATATATATATATATATATATATATATGCCATCAGTTTAAGAACAATAAAATAAACAATTTACTTAGCAAATGGTGATAATGTTTGTTAATGAAAGAGAGTACGGAACAAATTAACATTTAAACCTTAAACTAGCAGCGCACGTCACTTTCTGAGTGAAGTGCGCGACGTGCGCGTGCCCGTCATTTTGTAACGGTCAACTTCCAGCGGACGGACACGGAGGAAAGGTAAGTCCTATAAATCTACTTTTATTCATAGATTTTAACTGATATAACGTTAAATGCCATCAAAGAGGAGTAGTGTTTTGTATTTTTGTAGGTTTTCTCTTTCAATTTAATAAATAAATGCTCTGTTTGGTTAATTAGCTCAAAAGCAGTCTCAGAGGTGGTCTAAGGTAACGGTAACTGTTAAAATCGAATATAACCTTACCTAGTTTAAATTATTTGAAATTTATCACTATAAACTATACAGTATTAACTTTCTAATAATTAAATTTTTAACCGTAGTAACGTTAATTAGTTTGTTTGAATAACTTACCTGCTGCTCGAGCTTGATGATGCTCATGCTAGCCATGCTGTGAACTTGAATATAAACCGATATAACGTTAAATATAAAGTTTAACGTTAATTAGACCGAGGCTGCCGAAATCATGTTCAGTGTAACGTTATGTGGGATTAATAATTTCCCCTTTTCTCCCTCAAGTGGCAGGCTTGTAAATTCTGTCATCTGTTCATTATTGGTGTTCATGGTGTTTTTCACATGCATGCTTTTTAATGCTAGTTTAATTCTCAAATTGATCTGATACTTTCTTTCACAAAAAGTAAACAAATTGTTCACTTTTTTATGGCCTGACAACCACCAGTTGAGTCCATGATTCAGTGAGTTCCTTATAAGGAAATATATTTGTTACCACCTAGTAATTTAAATGTATTATTTATTGCTGTAAAATGAGCACATATATTTATCATCAGGGGAAGAGACAGTCTGGGCAGCAGCAACAAGACAACTATTACAAGTAGAGATGGGTTTCAAGAACTGGTACTAATTTAATTCCTGACTTGTTCGGTACTGAAAACATTTACATAAGTTACAGGATCAATAGTGCTGCTATCAGTATTCTTGTAACATTGATTCATTACCCTTTAGACACAACCACATATCCTCCAAATCATCTCTGCGTGGATGGCAGCAAGGATCTAGGATCTAGAGATCATTCTTCATGGAGACTGTTCCACAGGAAGCAGTTTCTCCTGGGTGAAAAACTAAACCTGGTTGTTTCAGCATCACTCAGGCAAGACTAAATACTTTTAAATTGATTTCAGTTGGTTATGTGATTCAGGTCATTCTGACCATTCTGCTGTCCTGGATGTAAGTCCGTGCTGGAACTACATTTCTCGTGGTTGAAAGATTTGTGCAGCGGTATCCAGACATATAACGCCCCATCACACGGGGCATCAACGCCTCTCGTTTACTTTTAAATGAAGTGACGTCAAGGATGGTGAAATTAATTCTAGAAATTAATTCTAAACAGAAGTTGAAGACTTTTCAAGCGCCAATGCAGCCGTCCTCCAGTCAGAACATCTTATGCAAATACCCAAGCGCAGACGCAAGCCAATCAAGTGCATGCAATACCAGAAAACTAATGTGATTGGCTGTCACTATGAGAAGAGACAGTAATTCTGATCTGATATCAGTGTTGTTTTTTGCATTTTGTTTTAAAACAATGTAGAATTTTCTATACTTCTGTGTAAGGATGTCAATTTTCAATCATTTCCATGATCGATCGTCGTTTAAATTAACAATCAAATAATCGATTAATCGTTAACCTTAATGCTGCAAAGTCTATTGCAGTAACACCCAGTCACTGGTATGACAGGATGTGCAAAAGTGTGTGTGTGTGTGTGTGTGTGTGTGTGTATATATATATATATATATATATATATATATATATATTTATTTTATTTATTTTTTTTACAGTAAAGACCAAAAGTTTGGACACACCTTCTCATTCAAAGAGTTTTCTTTATTTTCATGACTATGTAAATTGTAGAGTCACACTGAAGGCATCAAGGGCTATTTGAGCAAGAAGGAGAGTGATGGGGTGCTGCAGATGACCTGGTCTTCACAGTCACCGGACCTGAACCCAATCCAGATGGTTTAGGGGTGAGCTGGTGTCACGGTTGGTAAACCGTGATCTCGGGTTGTTTACACTTTGTGGTGAATTCTGTGTGTTCTGCGTTTGCACTGATTAGTTGTGGGCGTCTCCGTTAATTGTATCAGCAACAGCTGCCACTCATTACTCATCTCCTATATATATGGCTTGTCTCACGTCTTGTGTTTGTGAGATCGTTGTTTCATGTCGTTGTGTTACCCCCGTCTGGTTAAAGTGTTAGTTTGCGTTTGGATGTCTGTGTTTTTTCCTAGAAACTCATCCACTCTCCGCACGATCACTCAGCCACGGACACTTACCTTCGGCTCTATTCCCCGCAGTTCCTGTGCCACTCTCTCCTGCTGCCTCACGCCACCAAGACCCGGACTTCCCACCTACACTCCACCTCAGGCCGGATTTCTCACCAACCACCGTCTCCCTGGAGTGTTATCGTCCCATCGTCTTTGTGTATCATTGTTCTACTTGTCTTCATTTCATTAAATCCTGTTAACTCGCTATTGTTTCCAGACTGTCCTTTCACCAGCCGTCACAGAACGATCTCACCCAACATGGAAGCAGCGAGCACCAGCACCCTCACCGATTTCATGCACCATAGCGTCAAGAGAATGGATCAGCAGCAGGAGAGCATCTCGAACACCGGACGCGCTGTCCAAGCGCTGGTGGCACAGGTGTCCGAGCTCACCCAGCAGATCCATCAGCTCACGTCTCCCACTGTGCCCATCGCCCCGCCTGCGCCGACCGTTCCCCTGGGGATTCCCCAGGACCACTTCCGGCCTGAGCCGCGACTTCCGGCACCAGAGAATTACGCTGGTGAGCCAACTTATTGCAGAACATTTCTTAACAAGTGCTCTATGCATTTTGCTCTGCAGCCCCGCACTTTCGCCTCAGAAGAATCCAAGGCATCCTCACGCTCACACTATTATCAGGCAAGGCTGCCTTATGGGGAACGGCGGTGTGGGAGAATCAACATCCGTGCTGTGCCTCGTTCCACCTCCTATCTGAAGAGATGAAGAGAGTTTTCGACCGGGCCGCGACCGGCAGGGAGGCCGCCCATCGCCTCTCGGAACTCCAACAAGGACACTCATCTGTCACTGAATACTCCATCGAGTTCCGTACCCTGGCGGCCGCGTAACAAGTGGAACGAGGCGGCGCAGTGGGATAGATTCCTGCATGGGTTATCCGGCCGTGTTCAGCAGGAGATCTACCTCCTCGAGCTGCCTCCTACCCTCAACGAACTCATTGACCTGGCGTTGCGGGTGGAGGCCAGGTTTAATCGCCTGGGCCGTCAACACAGTCCCTCCAGACAACCCTTCTCTTCCGGTAGGGGGCGCTTGAGTCGAGAGAACACGGTCGGTTCAGTCGACGATCACGAGCCCATGCAGGTGGGTCGAGCTCGGCTATCCCGGAGGGAGAGGGAACGGCGGAGGTCCCAAGGACTATGCTTGTACTGTGGAGGCGCTAATCATAACAACTACTCTTGCCCGGTAAAAGAGTCAGCCCGATAGTAAACCTGAGGCTACTATCGGGTGGGATCTCCGCCGAGAAGTCCTCACCCACATCCTCGACCCTCCTTCCGGTGAAACTGCGGTGGAGGAATCAACATCATGAATGCCAAGCTCTTCTGGACTCTGGAGCCGAAGGTAATTTCATTGATTCTTCACTTGCACATCACCTGAACATTCCTGTCCTTCCTGTGTCTCTCCCCATCCATGTCACCGCACTCAACGGCCAGGAACTGCCTCCTGTCACCCATCATACTGAACTCATCACACTCATCACATCCGGCAATCATCAAGAAACTATATCCTTTTTCCTCATGGACTCCCCTGTTGCTCCCATTGTTTTAGGTCACCCCTGGTTGTCCAAACATAATCCACGAGTGGAATGGGGTTCGAACACTATCACATTGTGGAGTGAAAGTTGTCATGAGTCTTTTTGGTTTCTGCCTGTCCTGTTGTTCCTGTGTCTGTCTTTCAGAAGGAGATCATGGCGTTGCCAAACATGCCCGTAGAGTATCTGGACCTGAAGGAAGTGTTCAGTAAGTCCCGGGCTGCTTCTCTTCCTCCGCATCATCCCTACGACTGTGCCATAGACTTAGTGTCAGGTAAATCTCCGCCTAAAGGCAAGTTATACTCTCTTTCTATTCCTGAGAGGGAGGCCATGGAGAAATACATTTCTGATTCCCTAGACTCTGGATTCATCCGTCCTTCCTCATCTCCAGCGGGGGCGGGGTTCTTTTTTGTGGGTAAGAAGGATGGTTCTCTGCGACCTTGTATTGATTACCGGGAGCTGAACAACATTACTATTAAGAATACTTATCCATTACCACTCATGTCTTCAGCTTTCGAGAGGTTGCAGGGAGCATCGGTATTCACAAAATTGGATTTACGTAACGCTTATCATTTGGTCCGCATCAGGAAGGGGGATGAATGGAAAACTGCCTTTAATACCCCTAGAGGGCATTTTGAATTTTTGGTTATGCCGTTCGGGCTTTCCAACTCGCCCGGGGTTTTCCAAGCACTCGTAAATGACGTGTTGAGAGATATGGTAGATCAGTTTATATATGTTTACCTGGATGACATACTGATTTTTTCTTCATCTCTCCAGGAACATGTCCAACATGTCAGACGAGTGCTCCAGAGGTTACTAGAGAATGGGCTTTTTGTCAAGGCGGAGAAGTGCGTATTCCATGCACAGTCGGTCCCCTTCCTAGGGTTTATCGTGTCGTCTGAGGGAATACGAATGGACCCTGACAAGGTAAAGGCTGTGATAGATTGGCCATCTCCAGATTCCCGTAAGGCCCTACAGCGGTTTCTGGGGTTCGCCAATTTCTATCGGCGTTTTATTCGTAATTACAGCCAACTAGCCTCACCTCTGACAGCCTTGACTTCCCCCAGTACTCCGTTCAGGTGGTCTGACGCAGCTGAAACTGCGTTTTCCAACCTAAAGAGTCGCTTTGTTTCGGCTCCCATCCTTGTCGCCCCTGATCCCACACGGCAGTTCGTGGTGGAGGTCGACGCATCAGAGGTGGGGGTAGGAGCAGTGTTGTCCCAACGTGCTGTTTCAGACGATAAGGTCCACCCTTGCGCGTTTTTCTCTCATCGATTATCTCCTGCCGAACGTAATTATGACATTGGCAATAGAGAGTTGTTGGCGGTCAAATTAGCGTTGGAGGAGTGGCGCCACTGGTTAGAGGGTTCAGGGGTTCCCTTTATTGTTTGGACCGATCATAATAATTTAGAATACATTAGAACTGCTAAAAGACTCAATTCCAGGCAGGCTCGGTGGGCACTTTTTTTCGGTCGTTTTGATTTTACCCTATCGTACCGCCCGGGTTCCAAGAATGTTAAACCCGATTCTTTGTCACGTCTTTTTGATCCCTCCGCCCGTCCCGTTACTCCTGAGTGTATTTTGCCTGAGAGATTAGTTGTCTCAGCACTCGTATGGGAGGTCGAGTCGAAGGTCAAGACGGCCTTAGAAGGGGTAACGCCTCCGTCCGGTTGCCCACCGAACCGCTTATTTGTGCCGGAGGAGTTAAGGTCCGAAGTTGTCCGGTGGGGTCATTGTTCCAACATGGCTTGTCATCCAGGGATAAGTAGAACTAATGGGTTGGTTAGACAACGATTCTGGTGGCCACGTATGGCTCGCGACGTCCGCGATTTTGTTTTGGCTTGCTCAGTGTGTGCCAGTGGTAAGTCATCTAACCGACCTCCTGATGGGCTCCTTCAACCGCTGTCTGTCCCTTCGAGACCCTGGTCACATATCGCTCTAGATTTTGTTACCGCCCTCCCGCCCTCTAATGGCATGACAGCCGTTTTGACTGTAGTGGACCGGTTCTCGAAGGCGGCACATTTCATTCCCTTGCCCAAATTACCTACAGCCAAGGAGACAGCGGTTACTGTGTTAGATCACGTCTTTCGGCTTCATGGCCTCCCGGTAGACGTGGTCTCAGACAGGGGATCCCAGTTTATATCCAAATTTTGGAGAGAATTTTGCAAGTTATTAGGAGCGTCAGTTAGCTTGTCGTCAGGTTATCATCCCCAAAGCAACGGACAGTCTGAGCGAGCCAACCAAGATTTAGAGAGGACGTTGAGATGTTTGGTCTCCAAGAATCCTTCTTCCTGGAGTCAACAACTCTCTATGGTGGAGTACACCCACAATTCGTTGCCAGTGTCTGCTACGGGCCTCTCTCCGTTCCAGTGTAGTGTAGGGTACCAGCCACCAGCATTTCCCAGTCTGGAATCTGAAGTCACGGTCCCCTCCGCTCACGCGTTTGTCCAGAGGTGCCACCGCACCTGGACCAGAGCCCGTGAGACTCTGCTCCGGGTGAGGGAGCGCACTAAGGCCAAGGCCGATCGCCACCGGTCAAAGCCTCCCGTCTACGTCGTGGGTCAAAAAGTGTGGCTTTCTACCAGTAACATTCCATTGCGATCCGTTTCTAACAAATTAGCTCCCAAATTTATCGGCCCGTTCACTATCACCAAGATCATTAGTCCGGTGACAGTCCGCCTCAAACTACCTCCTGCGTACAAGAGGATACACCCCGCCTTTCATGTGTCCAAAATTAAACCCGTGTTTTTTGCACGTATTAATCCGCCTACTCCGGTTCCCCCGCCGCCGCGTCTCGTAGAAGGGGAACCAGCATATTCGGTTAATCGTATTCTGGACTCGAGACGGAGGGGACGAGGATTCCAGTATCTGGTGGACTGGGAAGGTTACGGTCCGGAGGAGAGGAGTTGGGTACCTGCTAGGGACATATTGGATCACTCCCTTATTGATGAATTCAATCAGCAGGTAGGCCCTTCTGGGAACTCCAGGAGGAGTTCTTAGAGGGGGGGGTACTGTCACGGTTGGTAAACCGTGATCTCGGGTTGTTTACACTTTGTGGTGAATTCTGTGTGTTCTGCGTTTGCACTGATTAGTTGTGGGCGTCTCCGTTAATTGTATCAGCAACAGCTGCCACTCATTACTCATCTCCTATATATATGGCTTGTCTCACGTCTTGTGTTTGTGAGATCGTTGTTTCATGTCGTTGTGTTACCCCCGTCTGGTTAAAGTGTTAGTTTGCGTTTGGATGTCTGTGTTTTTTCCTAGAACCTCATCCACTCTCCGCACGATCACTCAGCCATGGACACTTACCTTCGGCTCTATTCCCCGCAGTTCCTGTGCCACTCTCTCCTGCTGCCTCACGCCACCAAGACCCGGACTTCCCACCTACACTCCACCTCAGGCCGGATTTCTCACCAACCACCATCTCCCTGGAGTGTTATCGTCCCATCGTCTTTGTGTATCATTGTTCTACTTGTCTTCATTTCATTAAATCCTGTTAACTCGCATTTGTTTCCGGACTGTCTTTCACCAGCCGTCACAGCTGGACTGCAGACAGAAGACAAAAGGGCCAACAAGTGCTAAGCATCTCTCGGGGAACTCCTTCAAGACTGTTGAAGACCATTTCAGGTGACTACCTCTTGAAGCTCAACAAGAGAAAGCCAAGAGTGTGCAAAGCAGTAATGAAAGCTAAAGGTGGCTACTTTGAAGAACCTACAATATGACATATTTTCAGTTGTTTCACACATTTTTGTTATGTATATAATTCCATATATAATTCCACATGTGTTAATTCATAGTTTTGATGCCTTCAGTGTGAATCTACAATTTTCACAGTCATGAAAATAAAGAAAACTCTTTGAATGAGAAGGTGTCTCCAAACTTTTGGTCTGTACTATATATATATATATATATATATATATATATATATATATATATATATATATATATATATATATAAAGACAGTTTCATCGGATGCATGCGCCTGGACCTAAGTTAACTTCCGGTCTGTGTTGTGTATATCGGTCTGGCTGCAGTGCCTTCTACAAACGCAGTTAAAATCAAGGTGATGAGTAGACTGAAGTTGGGCTCAGGTGGTTGTGTTGCGGGATGTGTTTCCCATACATTTATTTATTTTTGGAGACTCGCCACAATTTTAAAACTGATCGATTTTCAAAAAGGCTTCGTTAAATAAACATGAGAAACGTTACGTACTGCACGTTATATCGCTGTATTTCTGAAGTAGGACTTGCATGTTATATGCGTGATAAAGCAGCGTGTGAGCCTACCAGCTCTGCTTTGTTTACAGCTGTTACTGGGGAAACCTCTATTTCTCGCGCTTTATGTCTATGCTTTAAAACATCTCCTGCTGGCAAAGGATGAATTTGCATTTTCATTAAGTCCGCCTGATCCACACAGCAAACATATTTTGTTTGTTATCAAAAAATATCTACTCTAGATGGACTTGGCTGTTGTTATTGATTCTATTTGAAGTCTACCGGTTAGGTTAGGTCCACAAAAGCGCGCATGTGCAGTAACGTTTGTTTATGTTGTTGCCGTTGAAACCGTCTATATATGTGTGTGTGTGTGTATAATGTGTGTGTAAAATACATTTCTTTTAAATGTATAGCACAGTAATGAAGGCAGCAACATGTGGTAGATGGGACAGAACAAGAATCTATCATTGTGCTAATGTATTATAATACGAAAGGGAATGGCTCCTATACAGCGTGCATCGCGTAAACACAACCAGTGCGCAGAAATATGCACTTGGAGCAACACAGAGTCACAGCGTGTAGCATTACTCATAGAAATATTCAAAACATCAAAGGAAGAGATATTGTTGTGTATTATATGTGTGCAATATTTTGAGCCTTTTCTTTTAACAGTTTTAAATATCAGTTATTGTGCGCTCTTGAAGAGAGTGTCATTCTTTTGACTGTAGTAACTAGGGCTGGGATGATACGCTAATCTACCGATTCAATACTATCCCGATACTTGTGTGCCGATTCAATATGTATTTATAATTATATATATATATAATTTAGCATTGTGATTATAGTTATATAACTATTGCAATTCGTGACTTATCCAAATTGTCTGTAAAATGATGTTTGTTTCTGTAGATTTGAGGGAAAGATTAAAAACAAGGAGGTCTGGGAACGACTGAAGGGATCTGACAGCAGTGAGGGAAGGAAGTAATCACCAGAATGTAAGTTCTTTGAGAATGTGTGCATTATTACAAGTTGAGTTTTCATTTAAATGTGGCAATGTACACAGCTGGTCAAAAGTTTTAAATATATTTTAAAAGTTTAATTTATTTCTATAATGAACAGCTATATTTTCAGCATTAATTACTCCAGTCTTCAGTGTCACATGATCTTCAGAAATCATTCTAATATGATGATTTACTGCTCAATACATTTTTCTGATTATTATCAGTGTTGAAAACAGTTGTGCTGCCCAAACATTTTGTCTACACTACAGTTATATTTATTTATTATTTATTTTATTTATTTATTTTATTTGGGGGATGGGGGGGGGGCTAATAGCAAGAATACATAAAATTGAAAACCAGTGGTAGAGAAGACTTTTGTAATTTTACAAAAGAATTACCTTTTTTTCAATGTTTTGAACTTTGTGTTTTATAAAATAATAATGAAGAAAAAATTCAACTTTCCATAAATGCTAAGTTTTCTTCCCCATCATTTCTAATATGCGGTGCGTTTCCCTAAAACCAACTGTGGTCACAAGTTCCTTCGTTACCAATAGAGTTCAGTGGAACTAACAACCGTAGTAAGCTAACTGCAGATGTGATTTACATCATGTATGTCATGAGCAGATGTACACTTTGATCAGAGCGGCAATAATGCGATTGGGTGCATGTAAATGCACTGATTTGTGATAATCAGCAATGTTTCCCGATCAGCAAATCAGTATATGAAAAAGATCATGTGACACTGCAGACTGGAGTAAAGTTACTGAAAAATTCAGCTTTGCCTCATAATTATTTCAATAAATATGTTTAAGTATATTCAAAAAAAGAGTATGAAAACTGTTATTTCTTTCTTTCTTTCTGTTTTCTTTTCTTTTCTTTTTTTTTTTACAATTTAATTTTTTTTTTTTTTATCAAATTAATTTAGCCTTGGTGAGTAGAAGAGACTTCTCTTGAAAACCATAAAGAAAAGATTCCAGATTTTTGACTGGTTGTGAACATACATGAGCAACATTAACAAGATGATCCTCCCTTTCAGCTCAGAGAAGGATGTTGACCGTACAGGTCCAGGATGAAGAAGAGGAGGAAGAACACGTTTAACAATTTTCTATAAGCTTGCCATGTGTTATAATAAAAACAATGAACATGACTACAATAATATGCTAAATGTTATTAAAAGATTCCAGTTTGCAAGAAGTCTGAGTGTCTGACTCTACACTAGAGGAACTCTTTTCTGAAGAAGATCAGGTGCTGAGAAGAAGCCTTGTTCTACAGCACAACACTGCATCAAGCCTCCTGTCCTTCCCTCAGAAGAGCCTGTCTTCTGCTGCTGGGGTAAGAAACACCCTCTTCCTCTTCTCTATCAGCTGTCCTGCACCTAACTCTGCCTCCTCAGCACTGTCTGAAAGAGTCTTCTCCACAGTCAGTAATCACAGATCACAGATTCTTCTGAGAAAGTCAGTACGCTCATTTTCTTAAAAACAAATAATACAGGAGAGATGATAGAAATCTCTATATTGTTCATTTTTCATATCTTTACGCTTTATGAATGTTTTTTTTTTTCTGAGAAGCTCAAGAATTATGGTTCTTTGGTAATTGTTATATTGTTTAGGTTTATCCTCTGATAGTGAGCACAGAGCCCTGATCATGACATGCAAGAAAAAGAAAGAAATCATGTCCATGATTTACTAATTCGTTCCCTCTATGTACTAAAACATGCACGATTACTTTTACATTTCATTGATTTGCTAAATCGTATGCACAATTTACTAATTCGTTCTCTTGATGTATAAATAGTGTACACGTTTTAGCAAATCGAGGGAATGAAATAGAAAATCGTGCGCATGAATTAGCCTAAATTTTTTCCTGCATGTCGTGTAATTAAAGCACATCACCACCAGACATTTATACCAGGAGCCTCATATATGACGCTCACAGTTTTACTTTGTGCAGTATCTCTGTGCAGTATCTGCTGAATTGTTTCATATCTATTTATCATGTATTTTTTGTTGCACTAAATTATGTTGTATCAATAAGTTTACTGATAATTATTTTTAATTTTCACTAATAACGTCATTAACCATCTCCCCATCTTTAAGACAAAAATTTTCTATTGTTTATATTGTGTAATCTATGAATTGATGTGTTTAGTTTTCTGTGCTCATAACTTAGTAACATTTTGCATGTTTAAAGAACAGGTGCGAAGATCAAAATGTTTTGGCTTCGTATTTGTACAAAGTAGTGCTGAATAAATATTGATTTGTGAATGAATGCAGTGTGTTTTTGTCTATTTTATATTAGAATGTAATGTTTTTGTATTTGTTTGCATTGCATGGATGTAATTAATGTATTAACTATGAATCCCCTATAATTAGATTACAATTAGATTTCATAAGGTTTATTTTTTGCCCCAGAGATGGATTGAGTTTATTAGTTCTTTATGTATTTCAAGGTAATGGTGAGGTGAAAATATGAATTACCAATATGATCCTGTAATGTCACGTCCTCATAACGTGCCAGTTTGGTCGTCAGGACGTACTCATCACGTTCCAGCGACGTTCCACTATAACGTTGCCACGACGGATATGGGAATCACAAAGTTACGTCACTGGAACGTTATTTGGGATGTCGCTGCAACGAATATGGTCTGGTCCAGTTACGTCGTCACGACGTAACTGTGTTAGCTGGGCTCCATCAAATACTTAGCTAGGCAAGGTTTAGCTCTACGAGGTCATGTGGAAGAGAAGGGTAATCTATCCCAACATCTGAAAGAAAAGGCAGAAGATGACCCTGCTTTTCAGAAGTGGTTAGTGACACACAAGCAGGATTACACTAGTCCTCTCATTCAAAATGAAATGCTAGGCATAATGAGCAAAGACTCATAAGAGGAATAGCTGACACTATTCGATGCCTCCCAGTCACACAGTTTGCCTTGATTGTTGATGGGACACAAGACATATCAGGTCAAGAACAGGAATCTGTATGTATTCGTTATGTGGATCATGACTTAAATCCTCTTGAGAATTTCATTGGGATGTATTCAGTGCCTGAGACCACAGGAGAATCTCTTGCAAATGTAGCATTAGATGTAATCTGCCAACTAAATTTGCCATTATCAGCACTGCGTGGTCAGACGTATGATGGTGCAGCGAATATTCTGGAACACAGGCTCACATTAGGAAGAAACAATCACTTGTTTTATATGTGCACTGTGGAGCACACTGTTTTAATTTGATAGCACAGAAGGCATGCACAGCTTCTATAGTTGTGCGAGATGCCCTTGACTGGGTTCATCAATTAGGAGTTTTGTGTGGACAGTCTGGCAAATTCAAACAGATGTTTCATCAGATTGCGATATCTGACCACGGAAGCTCAAGTGCCCTGAAACCATTCTGTGAAACTAGGTGGACTGTTAGACAGGGTGCCATCCATTCTGCTTTAACACACTATGACTCTATCCTCACTGCATTAGAGGAAATGGCAGGGACTAACTCTCCCACTGCAGCCACTGCTAATGGTCTATTTCAGCAGTTTATGAGAGGCAGTACTGTACTTGGTCTTGTGATGGCACAAGCAGTTATTGGAGAGTTAGAGTGTCTCAACAGGTCTCTTCAGAGAAGGACACAGACTGTTTCTGGCATGCAGGCTGCTGTTTGTAAGGTTCAGTCTACTCTCAATGACAAGAGGAGTGATGATGCCTTCCAACACCTTTTTGAGAGGGCATCTACAGTTGTGAATTCTTTGGACTTAGAACCCATAACAATGCCAAGAGTTCGACAACCACCCAAGTGCTATAGTGGAGAAACGAGTGGTTTCTGTCCTAAAACTCCTATGGAATACCACAGAGTTGAGTTTTATAAGGTACTTGACACCATTCACACGCAGTTCACTGAACGTTTCCAGCAGGGTGGTCTTCTTACCCTACAAAAGCTGGAGAACACCTTGCTTTCTGGAAAGATTGACCCAGTGGTTCATGACTACCCTGAAATTAATGCCCAGCTGCTGGAAATCCAGCTACCAATGTTCAATCATAATTACATGTACAGTTCCTGTGGAGAGGCTACAAACATTCTCAAAGATTTGCCAGTAGAGGTGCGAGGCTTATTTACTGAAGTTGAAACTCTGATCACATTACTCCTTGTGGTACCAGTCTCGTCTTCTGAGGATGAGAAAAAAAGACTTGGTTACGCACAACTATGACACAGCAGAGGCTGAAACATGTTGCAGTGTGTCACATCCATCAGGACAAATTGGACCTCTTAACTAAGTGTGCACAGTTCATTTCTTTTACACCGAGACGTAAACAGGTGTTTGGTGCTTTTATCTGAATGGTATGTGTGTTAAGTTGCAGCCTAATATGTTGTAACATACCTTCAAATGTTATTTACAGATAGGCCTTCTTTTGTATATACATGCTTTTGTTTAGATTTTGTTAGTGGATGTTTAGTTTTGGTGATGCCACTAATATGTGAAATCTGTTCAGAAGTTGCAAGTTGCACTCCAGTGTGCCACCCTGTATTGCGTAATGTACTGAGAGTTTAATTGTGCATAATACATTTCTGCATGTAGGTGCCAAAACAGTGATGCAATTGATTAATCTTTAAGTTCCTTTTTTTTTTCATAAGATATTGAACACACACACACACACACACACAAAAGAATTCCATTAAGTGGAAGCTGCCACTGCTGGCTAGTGCTTAAACACTTAATTTACCTACTGTGTCATAAATAGTCAAGTGAACAGCTGCATTTACATTAAGTAGCCTAAATCAGTAAAAGTATCACAATGTATTTCTAATACAGAAACAACAAATTAGCATGTTACTTTTTACACAAGATAATTACAAGAAAATTATTCAATAAATTAATTAATTAAAATGCCCCGAGTTTACCCCCCCCCCCCAATCGTAGACCCAAAGTTATGCCCTTGAGTATAACAGTTCCTCATTTTTTGAAATGCAATAAACATGTTTTTGACAAAGATTTCAATTTGTTTGTGGTCTACATAGGCCTGCATCAAAATGAGGTTTGCAATGATGCGCCAGAAGGCACGGGTTGAAGACCCAGTCAGTGATGTCACGATATGCTAATTTGTTTAAATTCATACCTACGTAATCACAAAAATTGTAAAAAAAAAAATAAAAAATTACATTGAAACTTGAAAAAAAAAACGACCGGATATGTGCTAAAATAGTCATGATGAGAGATGAAGATCAAACTAAAAGCAGAGTGGAATATAAACTATAAATCAGACTTGATTCACACAGAGCTGAAGCTCAAACTTCTTGTAAATTCAAACTGTCTGTCTGATTTTACTCTGTGGGTTTAATGATGAGTCTCTTCTGTGTTGTTCACTTCTTGTAGATCTGATGTCATAAACCAGCACAGCAACAGAAGCCACGCCCACCACTGCAGAGACGACCAATCGGATCGCAGCTTCAAAAGTTTCACAACAGCGGGTACAATCTGAAAAGAAAAGGATCACTCTTTAAATTTTAACTAATGGGTTATTATGATAGGTCTATGTAATAATATGAATATTAGGCTGTGTTTGGACAAAACAATCAATGTGATTTTAGATTTGAATCAGCTTTTATAACCTTGCATTACTGATATAGAAATGACATGTTATTTAAAAGTGCACTATTTAATATCACTGTTGATATGATTACGCTAACAGAATTGAGTCTGAAATCTCACAGCTGATGTACCTGTATTGAGATTCTCAGTGTGTTTGAGGGTTGAATTGTTCACTGCACAGCTGGACGACACACATCTGGAGCTTGATGAACTTTCTGCTGATGAAGGACTTTGTGTAGTAGTCTCTGATAATGACAGATGTTAATTTTGTAATTTTATAGCCTATGCAATGCAGAAATACACCACTAGTGGTCGGTAGAGGATTCACTGAGGATGATAGAAACATGTAAACTAAGAGAAGAAGAGCTCTGGTCCCAAAAGGCCCTTTTCACAGTGACGTCAACTAACTTCTGCTTTCCTGCAGTGTATCTGTACATAAAGGCAAGTGGTCTTAAAAAAAAAAACAATTATCCAGTTCAATAATAAAATGACTTAATATTGAAATACAGAAAGGACAGCCACGTAATACAGATCTTTGGACTTCTGCAATTACTTACATTCCTCCATTCAAATTAGATTTAACTACATTTACACCATGTTTTTAGTTTGTGAATTATTATTGATGATTATGATCGATCGTGTTTTATTTTCACTATAGGCTACATGCAGAGAAACTTGAAAAAGTAGCCTCTATCTGTTACTTACACAATGGACAGAACACCACAGTAAAATAGTTAGATAAAAAGTACAAATAAAATGAAATCAAATATCTGAATACACTAGTGAAGGAGACTGAGATTAACTCTTTACTCACCAGAGACTGTGATTCTGAAGCTCTTGGATCTGGTCTCTCTGCCTCGGATCTGTAGTGTATAGAGTCCAGAGTCTGTGGTTCTGCTGTTTGTGATGGTCAGAGATCCAGTCTGAGGGTCCAGATTCAGTCTGTTTTTGAGTGTTTTATCATCTTCAGTGTCATATGTGGAGCTGCTTTTGGTCAGACTGTTGATTTGAGCTATTAGTGTTTCTCCAAACCTCCACTGAATCAGATGATAGTCCTGTACTTCAGTAACACCAGTGTTTAGAGAGACAGATTCTCCCTCCATCACTGACACAGACGTCACTTCATCTGTCCCGCCTGGAGAACAAACAGGAACTATCACTCTCAGATATGTTTGATGGGTTTTAATGAGGAAACAAATAGTATTTTTATTACAATATAGAAGTTAATTTGTTAATTGAGTCTTTGAAATGGGCCCTTGTTGCCATGTTTCTTTTTTATTCAAAAAACAGATCTTGGTTTAAAAAAGCAAATATTAACTCGTAGTAAAACTTGTCATCAGTTCTTCCTGCTTCATAAGTTTATTCAATATGTGCTGCCAAAACTACTGAGGCATTTTGCATTCAGTAAACAAATGAATACTGACAAAACAATGTAGTGTTTGTACAGTTATTAAGACAATAGTTAGACAATAGAGAACTTGAATGCATCAACTAAATGCATGTTTTGTTATCAAATTTTTTCACATCTATTTCTTTATTTATATCAGCGTGTAATTTACATGATTAGATTGACAAGCTCAAGATCAACTAAACTTTTGTTTAGTTCTTGTTTATAAGAAAGTCACACATAAATTAAATAATGTTGAAATAGTGGACCACAAATACAACATAAGGGTAAGAAAATAAAAGCAGATTATGGCGTATTTAATTTATAATAGGAATAACGGTGAAACAATGGTTGATTAAGATTTTTAACAGAACCGTATTACTCTATTAAAACTTCAAGAAGACACATTGATAACTTACCAACAAGACGCCTCCAGCACAAACATAACACAACAAAAGTATGAACCATAATCCTTGACTGTTTTCCAACCATTCTAATATAATAACACTGTAAATATCTGAAACACACTGTTAGACTGGTATGAAGTGCAGAAGAGGGACTGTGTCTTCAGCCAAAAACTCTTGTGGTTTTTACAGTAGGCTATGTTTGTCAGCACTTCCTAGAGTGAAATATGTTTGTCAGCACTTCCTAGAGTGAAATCTTTATACATGATTGCTCAGCGTTTGACTGTATTTACTGACATACAGAATCAATTATACCAACATGACAATAAATGCACTGTATTTGTGTCAAAGCGGGACACTTTCTGTGAATGTAAAATATTCCAGCCTTGTTCAGGGTTTATCTGTGTCTAGAAATGCTCCTGCATGGCTGTTTCACAGGGTTGTTGTGTTTCTGATGCTATAAGGTGTTTGTCAAATCTTATTTTTATTATCATTATTACTGCAGAACTAACAATTACATACAAGCTCAGGGAAAGATGGCAGTCTCTTTAACAATGAACATGAGATTAAGAATTTTACACATAAAATCAAGAGTTTAATAACATATTCAAGCGATAATGATTTTGGATTTCATTATTGAAAAAAATAATATCTTTAAGGATGAAACTGTGGGTTATATTAGCAGAGTTAAAATATTAAAAAACTTAACCCAAAATCTATTGGTTATACTACGATCACAAGGGCAGCTGTTTCTTTTACAAGACCACAAATGAGCAAATTTCATCATCATCAATATTTTTACAGATAGATGAATTAGTGCTCATATTTTTAAGTTCTTATGCTTGTTATAACGTCATAGGTCACATGATACTGTAAAAATGGCGGGTCAGATTTATTTGGCTGTAGAGTAAGAGTAAGAGCTTGTTAAGTAAGTACTTATTGAAATGGAGTTGAGTTTATCATTCAGACACAGTCACTTTCTATAGCAGCCAGATCTTCTAACAGCAGGTGCGGTGACTTTAACATTTCACACCCCTGCCCCCAGAAAACAATTTAAACCCCCTGGAAGGAACCAAACCACACACCTGAATCTGATTTTAACACAATACTTGATCAGGCCAAACATCTGTCGATCAATACATGTCAGAAAACTCATGTGGTTCAACAGTCAAGCATGCAGAAACATGCAGAAACATGCTAAAATATTCATGAGAGATACATATAAGACTGAGAGAAGAGAGGAATAGAAACTGACACCTTTATTTTTGTGATTGTGATCAGCTTTAAAAGAAACAACCACACGAGGTTAATGTTTGTCATTTTGTTCTATAAAATGAAACTGATGTCACTGGAAAGAATAATTTCTTCTGTTGGCCAGTAAGATATTGTGTTGTGGGATGCAAACTACTTGAAAAATGAATCCACATATCTTGCATGGTCAAGACTAAAGATGTAAAGATAATCAAATCAATGAGTAAAACTGTAACGTTATTCGTTACTGGATATTTTACACACTTTCAAGCCACATTCAGTGCAGTTTTGCTACCAATACTTGTAATGTATAATCCCATTCTCCTTCAAACTCAAAAGACATTAGTAAAAGGTATTACTTGCAGTTGTACTTGAAGGCTTTGTTCACCCAAACATTTTAATTCTGTCAATTATTACATTCCAAACCTGTAAGACTTTCGTTCATCTTCAGAACACAAGTCATTATAATTTTTAATGAAATTAAGAGTTTTCTGTCCCTCCATTGACAGTCTGCCAAACTGTAATTTTCTATATCCATAAAAATAGTAAATATAATTATTAAAGTATTCCATATGACGGGGTATACCCTACATTTTATGAAGCAATGTGAATGCTTATTGTGCGCTAAAAAAACTACATATTGTTATTTAGAAAATAGATATCTGCAATGCACATCCACAAGCACCATGACGCTTTACCACCTTTCTAGGTGAACTGGTAGTTACATAGACTGACACTAAAGGGTCTGTTAAATCTGATAAAGCCCTCAGATTTCAATTAAAAGATCTTCATTTGTGTTTTAAAGATGAACAAAATCACATAGGTTTGTCAGGACATGAGGGTGAGTAGTTTTTATTTCTGGGTGAAGTAATCCTTCAACCTGCAGAAGTTTAGTTTAGAGTTCTGTTCTTTGTGTACTTCACTCTTGTGCACTTTGTATTTGGAGTAGACACCACTTTAAATGTACAGTCTTTGTAAGGGCACATGACTTTATGGTGTACTTTTAAATGCGCAGTTTTTGTAAGGGCACATGACTTTATGGTGTACTTTTAAAGGGACACTAAGTAGGAATTACTCCCATGTAGTGGTGAAATTGTATTTTGCATTCAAACTAATTTTGCTCTCCAGCGCCTCGCTTTTTCAAATGCGCGTTGCATCTACGGTAGGCGATATGTACCAAAAAGCTTTGACGGGATGTCTTCTAATAGCACTTCGTCGAGTTTTCCTTCAGGTGAACAGGTGTGTTATTTCAAACAAACTGCAACATGACAACTAACAAACGAATGTTACAGTATGAATTACTGACTGTGGAAAACATGAAATATTGTAATTAGTAGTTATGTCTAATTTATTCGTTATATTTTCTGAATTATATGCATTGTTAGATATAAAAAAATATTATAATATAGACTGTAACACTGACTTACCTGTCGAGAAGAAAACTGGCCACTTCAGCGTTTCTTTTGAAATCTTTATCAAGCATTAGCTCTTTCCACCTAGAAAAAGCTTCCCCGACATTAACTCTTGTTTTCTGTAATCTACGGTCACGTTTCCTTTTACGTTCTATTTTTTACTGTTTTGGCGACGATGTTTTCTTCTCCTGTGGCGCGGCATATGTATGGTCCATAATAAGAATGCAATCCAGACTTTTAAACTTGCCGGTGCAGTTTCAAGCGCCTCTCACTGCTCTGCACCTGCGTTTCTGGCTCTGACCGAAAACGCGTTGTGGAAACGCGTTGGCTTAGTACTTTTTGTCCCTCTCTGCTATTATAGTTTTGCAAGATGGCGGAACTACATGGAAGCCTCCGTCAACCTACCCGTCCCATGTATATAAAGATAATAAATTCTTCATTTACGAGGATTAGTTTAAACATTGGCATAGGTATTTGTACACCATTGAGGGCATATTTATGAATAAAAATATTGATTTTAGATAATAAAATACCTAAAAAGTTACTTATTGTCCCTTTAAATGTACAGTTTTTGTAAGGGCACATGACTTTATGGTGTACTTTTAAATGTACAGTATGCAGATGAGGGAAGTAATCAGGCTCAGTACAAAACTCAGCAAACCCACAGGACAGACAGCTAAACTAAACTGGTACATCTGCACCTGACTGTTGATCAGATGATTTGGTGTGAAATTGGGATAAGTGAACTTTTAAGACACTGAATGATTTAAATGTACATAGCCATTCCTGATGCAAATAAGGAAATGGTTCAGTTCTAGCATTAAGTTCATGTTTGAGTCTATAAATAGCTGTGATCTTTGTTTTCACAGTTAACAGGACAATACTTACACTTCCAAAGCAGTTCTTCCCGTCATCTGCAACACAATAAAAAAGACAGCTTATCAATAGAGGGCATCCATCCGTTTTTTAATGTATAACATTTTCATCAACAACAATTTATTCAATTTTAAACAATGGCTGTATCAAAATGTAAGTTTTTTCTAACTTTAGCTTAAATTCGCTCACCAGATTTAGTAAACGGTGGTCTTCATGTCTCTCTTAGCTGTAAATCTGGGTGTATGTGTCGAACATGAAGGGGTTAAAATGGAACAGCCATGTGCGAGTGAGAAAACAGGTTAGGGTTAACAGGTGAAAATGTCACGACCTGTAATAAGCATGTTATTGCTCACAAGCAGCCCATCAATAATAATAAAAACCTCAAAACAATAAACAGACGAAAAAATTCAGATTCATTGGTTAGGAGATGAGCGGGATCCTGTTCGCCGCACCTGTTACACTAACTCACAAACATAATTTTGATGGTGAGAGAGAAAAAAACAACTGAACAGCCGAAACTATGTCTGCTAAATTCGCCTGTGTTTCAAGTTCAAGCGGGACTAGTGTGAAGAAAGTTAAAAATGACTAAAACAATGTTTACACTAATGTTACTTGCAAACAAAAATAGGTGAACAATAAAACTGGCTAAAATATTTGCTTTATAACTACCAAAGTCCTTTCAGGCAAGTCGTGCCACTCGGCCGCCAGCTTGGCATCGCCTCCGGGCAGCTATTTCAGATTAACAAGACCAGCTCCTATCTAAATGAATGGGCAGAGAGTCAGAACTGCACTTTCACTGGTCACCGGGACATAGAAACAGCATGAATAGAAACAGCAGTGAAATAGGATAAAAATCGCTGTCTGTGTAAGTATTTACAGAGAGTTTAGAAAGAGCCTTGCTTCCTCCGACTTTGTGTCAAGGACTTATAACTTTAATTTAAAACCAATTAAAAATCCTTTGTTAAATGATCATTGGCAGCCAGTTACATTGCTAAATAACCATTATAAAATTATTGCTTTGGTTTTATCAAAAAGATATGTTTTGAATAATTAAATTGATGAATGTCAGTCTGTCTTTCCACAAAAAGGCACATTTTTAATAATATAGGTCTGGTTTTGGACATTCTAGATTATTCTGACTGTTTCTCTAATGATAATTTTATTCTCAGACTATTGCAAAGCATTTGATTCCTGGAGCATGAATGTTTGTTCCAAGCTGGGATTCGGTGATTTGTGTTGTAGATCTATTAAAATGCTTTCTATTGATTGAAGCTCAGCAGCGGTTCCTCTCCAGATTTACTCTGAATCAAGATGCCCAATCCCCTCACATCTGTTTCTGATCGCTACACTTCTAAACTTGCACATCAGAGAAAGTGCTTTAAAAGGAATAACTGTTGATGACTCTGAAGTGGTGATAAGTCAGTCTTGTTTCTGAAGGATGTCTCTCAGCTTGAGCTAGCTTTAGAGACTCTTGAGCTCTTTTCTAAAGCAGCTCTTCGTCTTAACATTAACAAATGTGAGTTACTTTCAGTTACTTCTAACATTCCTAGCTGGGTGACAGCATGTTGACAACATATTTGTGGAAAAACAAAATTAATTGTAAAAAACATCAGTTGTACTGAATTCCAATGACAAAGGCGGTCTAAACTTAGTTATTTTAGCTCTCTGAACAGTAACGCACGTCCCTGAAATCAGAGGAATGATAGATGAATGACACTGATGTACAAGCACTTAACAGTGATTTTAAGCATAAACTTCACAAAATCTATAAACCTAGAGATTGTTGTGAACAAATACTTGAGTATCTAAGTAAGTTAAACAAAACAGCTTATGCTAGTGACAAGGTTTTTTTTTTTTTCTCACACAAAACATTAAACTGACTTCTACTGAACCTTCTATTTGCAGGCTACTTTTTTACATTGGTTAGTAGCACTTTTTGAAAGTTGGATTTTTTGTGTATATAGTTCTCTTTTTATTTGTGCTTTTTTTATATACAGGTATGGAAGATAAGTGAATCACTGTGTAATCTCCTGTCGGTGGGATCGTACCCATCAGGGGATGATGGATCCAAAAGGCAGAACCTTCGTAGATTTGCTCTCAAATTCAACCTAAAGGGTTGTTACAAACCCGATTACAAAAAAGTTGGGACACTGTACAAATTATGAATAAAACTAGAATGCAATTATGTGGAAGTTTCAAATTTCAATATTTTATTCAGAATACAACATAGATGAAATATCAAATGTTTAAACTGAGAAAATGTATAATTTTAAGGGAAAAATCAGTTGATTTAAAATTTCATGGCATCAACATATCTCCAAAAAGTTGGGACAAGGCCATGTTTAGCACTGTGTGGCATCCCCTCTTCTTTTTATAACAGTCTGCAAGCGTCTGGGGACTGAGGAGACAAGTGTCTCAAGTTTAGGAAGAGGAATGTTGTCCCATTCTTGTCTAATACAGGCTTCTAGTTGCTCAACTGTCTTAGGTCTTCTTTGTCACATCTTCCTCTTTATGATGTGCCAAATGTTTTCTCTAGGTGAAAGATCTGGTCTGCAGGCTGGTCATTTCAGACCCGGATCCTTCTTCTACACAGCCATGATGTTGTAATTGATGCAGTATGTGGTCTGATATTGTCATGATGAAAATGCAAGGTCTTCCCTAAAAGAGACAACGTCTGGATGAGAGCATATGTTGTTCTACAATGGAAAATTATTTCACCCACATTTTGATATTTTATTTTCCCAACACATTTACATTTTTTACTTTTGCTTTCTATGTATATAAGTCCACTTTTGTAAATTTATTTTGATGCGGACACTTAAACACAGTACAGACCAAAAGTTTTGACACACCTTCTCATTCAAAGAGTTTTCTTTATTTTCATGACTTTATTTTCATTTTCTTGATGAGCTTCAAGAGGTAGTTTAAGAGTGACTATCTCCTGAAGCTCATCAAGAGAAAGCCAAGAGTGTGCAAAGCAGTAATCAAAGCAAAAGAAGAACCTACAATATGACATATTTTCAGTTGTTTCACACTTTTTTGTTATGTATATAATTCCACATGTGTTAATTCATAGTTTTGATGCCTTCAGTGTGAATCTACAATTTTCATAGTCATGAAAATAAAGAAAACTCTTTGAATGAGAAGGTGTGTCCAAACTTTTGGTCTGTACTGTGTATATATATATATATATATATATATATATATATATATATGAACACACACACACACACACACACACATATATATATATATAAATAAATACCCAGACAAACTAAACCTACTTTGCATTTTATAGGTTTCTGTGGTTTGGGAGTTTGTTGGAGTTGATTTAACTCGTCCATTACCCAAAACTGCAGAAGGCTTTCAATATATCCTAACAGCTACAGACTACTTCTCAAACTGGATTGAGGCCTTTCCTTTAAAATCAAAGACAGCTGCTGAAGTTGGAAGACATTTCTGTTCCCCTATTTATAGACATAAGATATAAATTGCCTCAGATCAGGGAAGAGAATTTGTAAATGAAGTAAGTCCACTAAAAATATTTTGTAATAAATTGGGTTAGGTTTATTTGAATGAGGATTGTTTCACTGAAAAAGCATCCTACATGTTTATTTTACGGTGGTAGGACAATCTGATGTGGTATTTTGCGCTGTAAAATCATCCTGTTTATTTTAATAAGAATTGTTTCACTGTAAAATCATCCTACATGTTTATTTAAAAGTGGTAGGACGATCTGATGATGTTCATTGCCTAATAAGATTCTTCAATAAAGTTACTTTACGTATAGTCACAGAAGCGAAGCAGTTGTACGCAGTAGGATTTTCCATTGATATGATTCAAATTTTGCGCTATGGTAGGAAAATCTGACGAGGTAAGACAAATCGACAGAACACTGGCCTGAGACTCAAACCTACAAAAGAGTCCTTGCTAAATAGAAGTGTTCATTTCTATCATTTATTTTCCAAGAAACAAAAATGATATTGACTCTAAGCTTTTGAATAATATAGTGTATAATGTTGCAAAAGCTTTTTATTTCACATAAATGCTGATCTTTGGGTCCTTATATTCATCAAAGAATGCAGAAAAAAATTACACATGTTTTAAATTTTGATCATCATTAAATCAGCATACA
This sequence comes from Carassius auratus, assembly GCF_003368295.1. Taxonomy (NCBI): domain Eukaryota; kingdom Metazoa; phylum Chordata; class Actinopteri; order Cypriniformes; family Cyprinidae; genus Carassius; species Carassius auratus. Next base: position 147,356 of record NW_020528758.1, read on the forward strand.
ATCAAAAAAAAGAAACTTAACTGGTTGTTACATTAAAAAAAGCTTAACGTGTAATTTTAACAAAATCATTTCATGTTTCAAAGATGAACATGATGAAATCATATAGTATAAGCAGGAAATTTTACAAATTAAAATGTGTTAAATTCAGTCATGTTGAGATAATGTGATTCAATATAGTCAGACTGATCTTGCACCGAAAATGGACTAGCGAGATCACATGAGATCACACAAGATTACAAACCGTGTGCCCGGGAAAATAACGAGATTGCACGTGAAGAACTGGAAGAATTTGGCTGTCGTCGTGTCTGGAGTTCATTTGGAAAAGGTAAGATAAAATCTGTTTTGAATCCATCTAAATGCAAACAAAACGATGTCATCCTACTGGCCGAGGTCAGCCTAAAAAGATGCTCATTACAGTTGACGGGCCACTGCTGCGCATCGTCACGAAAGCTTATCTTTTTCACGTGTTTTTAAGCTGTACCGCTTGTCGATTTAAACATTAAAGCATCCAAACACAAGAACAGAGTAGCTGGTTACTCTTGCGCTGTGTTCGGTGCGGAGAGAGAGAGAGCCGCGTATCACGGACAGCGACACTGAACCGAGCTCTCTTCTGCGAAGAGAAAGGCGTCTCAAAACACTTGAACATCGAATTTGCTTATTTTTGCTCTTGTGCCGACAAATACATACAAAATATTTCAAAATATCCACCTTGGAAATTATGCTCGGAAAAACTGTCAGTTATTTCTTAAGTGAAAGTAAACAGTTGAGGAAAAGAATGGGATGTGTATTATATTGGATGCGTTCATCGTCTCTTAAAGTGACCGCGCCTAATTTAGCCACTGGCTGCTGTATGAAATTAATCTTGTGCCAATAAAAATGAACGTACCTTTTCAAGAAACTAATGAAAATATAAAGTGAAACTGAATAAAATATCTTTGAAACTGAAAAAGAATAACTCGCTGGCAAATTTATTGACTTAGTTTTTAATACACTGCATGTTTTGCTAACTATTTCTCATATTTCTTTCGCTGACTGAACTTACAAATGCGCTTCCAGAGTTTTCATTTACGCTTCTGACTTCGTTTACGCTTCTGAAGTTTTCGTTCGCAATTCTGACACAAACCTACCGTGTGGGCGGGCTTAACAGCGGTTTGCTCTCATTGGCTAGTGAGATTTAGATTGACGGCTCCTTGAACCGGAAGGAGAGACTTCAGCAGCGTGAATTTTGGGTTCTGTGTGACAGTCTAACAACAGTAGAGTAAAACACTATATTAAAGCACATCAACAATATTTATAAAACCGAGATGAGTAAGCAGAAGCGTCATCAACATCCTCAACCGCAGGGCATTCGAGGCAGCCTGAGGTAAGTTTAATATCAAATCAGTAGACAAATCTAGAAACAAGTTTTTCTGCTCTCTATCCAAGTTAGCTGCGTGCTATGTCTTTATGTCTAGTAGATCGATCTTGACGTGTTTATTATTATTATTCACATGACTGCAGTGCATTTTTTGTAGTTTGAGTACTTTGATTGCTACTAGGGGTGCTCCGATCACGATCGGCCGATCCTTATGCGCATCTCGTCAGTAAAGCCGGTTCTCTAATCAGGGGTTAATTCCCTCAGGTGCGTGATTTCACTACAGCTGTTACTACACAGAGCCGTTGTTAACTGAGAAGATGCGCAAATAAACACTGAAAATGAACGTGGATTTGTGCAGTTTCTCAGTTAACAACGGCTCTGTGTAGTAACAGCTGCTCTATGTGAAATCACACACCATTAGATAACTGCTTTACTGACGAGATGCGCATAACGATCTGCCGATCGGAACACCCCTAATTGCTACCCCCAACATATGTGATGCATTCAAGGATGTTACATGATGTAATTTAATGAATACAATCATTAATTTGTCCTTTTAGAATCTTACCAAAAATGTTTCAGTGGTATCATTGTTTCCACACACGCATCAAAAACTGATTTCAACATTGATAAGTTATTGAGCATCATATTAGAATGATTTGTAAAGGATCATGTGACACTGAAGACTGAAGTAATGATGCTGAACATTCCGCTTTGATCACAGAAATAAATTATAAATGGTACAATTTTCAAAATGTTGTGATTGTTATAAATGGTTATTAAAAACATTGTATATTTTACTGCCCTAGATGGAGATGCTCAGGATGAGGCAGCACTCTCTGTGCCACAGGTGATGCAGTGGCTGATTGGTCAAGCGCATAGGCACCTGCTTCTGTCAGAGAGAGAGAGAGAGGCCTTTAAAATTACTGATCAGTTTGACCAAACTTGTATGCAATGACTGCCAAGCCACACACTTTGCTATCCAATCATCAGTGCATGCACCCCAAACCATTACTTTTCCCACTGCACATCTGTCAAATTGTAATGAATTTAAAGAAATAATGAAAACAGCAGTGCAACACGGAGGTTGCTTTTATAGGGTGTAGATTTTAAAATGAACTCCAAATGTCCACATAGGATCTCTCTCAATAGTTTTAATTTAATCTTTAAAATTCAGAGATACAATGTTCAACGTGTTAATAACTTTACATGCTTCTGAATGGTTACATGTTTTACAGCATAGTATAAAATTAAATGTTTTATTGGCAATTAACTGATTTTCTTTAATTAAAATTCTGACAGAATTGCATGTGTACTTCTGAGTGTTTTACTTAAACATTTAAATGTTAAATAGAGCACAATCTTTTGATGATAGCAAGTGTCTGGACATAGAGCTCCCTGTCATTCAATGGTGATGTCAAGGGATTAATCAATCCACGCAGAACGGCAAGTTTTTGGTCAGAAAAAGGGCAATGGATCTCTGGCACCACCACACCATCCTCTGGGTCAGTATCAGCAGTTTCCTCTCGAAAAAGTTGCTCCACCACCTTAAAAAAGAAAACATTGTTATTTTACAATATTAACTGCTTTTAATTATAAAAACTTTAGGCTGACCTAAATTATTTAGTTTGATAAACTGGTAAATTATCTTATCCCAAAGAAGCTATATTTAAGTAAATTAATACTTCACCCAGAATAAAATTCTGACCGTTATTTGCTTAAATGTATTTTAGGCCCTATTTATACCAGGCATTGAAATGAGTCACGATTGCAGGGGTTATTTTCTACTTTCCTGCAGAGTTTAGCTCTAACCTTAATCAAATACACAAGGTTGTGGCTAAACTCTGCAAGAAAGTAGATCTTGAGGACCAGAGTTGAGAGCCCTCTTGTTATGTCAAGATAACAGTACCAAAAAAAGTGGAAAAGCATGAATTATTCAGCTATCTGAAAAAAATAAAAACGGGAAAACTATAAAAACATTTACATTACAATTTACAATACATTTATCTTTGATAGCTCTAAAATTTAATCGGGTCTTCAATTGAATACTTTTACATTAGTCAAATGAAGAGTAAAGAACTGAAAAACTAAGAAGTCGAGTCGCTTCAATAAATTAAGGTTAAACCACTGGAGTCACATGTATTACTTAAATGACACATGATTTCCGGGGCTTGAAAGTGGTAGTTATGTGTAGCTGTCAATAGAGGGACAGAAATATCTCAGATTTCATTAAAAAAAGATCATTTGTGTTCTGAAGATGGATGAAAGTTACAGGTATGAAATGACATGAGCATTGATATTTTCAGTTGAAACACCTTTTAAGGTTGAACAAATTAAAACAGAATTAGCATTTTTGGATGTGTAATCCATGTTTCCCCAGGTGTAAGTTACAATTTCTGATGTGTTTCCTGAAGTCTCTTCCAAATTCAGAGATATATTAACTACGTTGATTAACTCCTGTAGATCCATAATTAAACTATCTGGGATGTTAACATGATTTGATGCATTAATAGTCAAAGCAAGTTCTTGCTTTGGTATAAACAATGCCTGGTTAGCTTACATATCAAGGTAACTATAATGCAATGCTGAAGTTGCCAAGTTTAGCAGGGTAACGTTAGACATATAAAATCTCTTGCGTATTAAAAAAACAGCTAGAAAGTTAACCAAGTTCGTTACATTATGTTCGTTACATTTGGTTAGCACTCGTTAGCTTGTCATTAGCGTTTTCTTTTCTCCTCTCCTCTCCTCTCTCACGCTGCAGTTTTCCACAAGTTCATCAAACAACCGCAGTAAGAATATTTCATCAAGCACGGTGAGTAATGGCTTCTCCTACAATTGTTATTTGCACCTCTTGCCACATGTACAGTTTATCTATCTCTGTCGCTGATGAGGGATTCACATGTGATAAATGCAGGGAAACAGGCTGACAGAGAAGATTTCAGAATTAGAGACACGCATCCAAACTTTAATTGAGGACAGTAAGAATGTTAGGGCTCTAGATATGGCTTTGGATGCGTCTAGCTCAGGGATTCCTGTACATTGTCCGGTTCCAGCAGAGCCCCTGCAGCAGGGCAACTGGGTGACGGTGAGGCAGCGTAGTCGTGGGTCAAAACACCGCTCTTCTGTTCCGATCAAAACATTAAACAGGTTCTCCCCACTCAGTGATGCACCCACTGAGAAACCTGATGAAAGTGCTCTAGTTATTGGTGATTCTATTGTACGGAACGTGAATATAGAGACACCAGCCACCATAGTCAAATGTTTACCGGGAGCCAGAGCGCCTGACATCTTGGCAAATTTAAAAGTGCTGGCTAATGCTAAACGTAAATACAGTAAGATTGTTATTCATGCCGGCGCTAATGATGTTCGACTTCGCCAGTCGGAGATCACTAAAAATAACTTTAAAGAGGTGTGTGAACTTGCAAGCACGATGTCAGACACTGTAATATGCTCTGGTCCCCTCCCTGCTTACCGTGGTGATGAGATGCATAGCAGATTGTCATCACTCAATGGCTGGATGTCTAAGTGGTGCCCACAGAATAACATAGGTTATATAGACAATTGGACGAGCTTTTGGGGCAGACCTGACCTGTTGAAAAGAGATGGTCTTCATCCCTCCTGGGGTGGCGCCACTCTTCTCTCTAGAAATATGGCAAATAGTCTTAGTGTTTATACTTGACTAACTGGGGCCCAGGTCAGGAAGCAGACAGACTGGCTAAACCGACCGTCTGCTAGCTGCCTCCCGTCACAGAGGTCAGTTAATTCTCAGCACATAGAGACTCTTTCACCTAGATATCACACTATAGAGACTGTGTCTGTTCCACGAACTAGAAAATACAAAAAACGTCCAAACCAAGTTAAGGTTAACAATTTAATTGAGGTTCAACAAATAAAAAACAAATGCAATATGGATAAACAAATGATAAAGATTGGCTTATTGAATATCAGATCCATTTCTACGAAAACACTTTTTGTAAATAATATGATAACTGATCATAATATAGATGTGCTCTGCTTGACAGAAACCTGGCTAAAACCTGATGATTACATTATTTTAAATGAGTCCATCCCCCAAGATTATTGTTATAAACACGAGCCGCGTCTAAAAGGCAAAGGGGGAGGTGTTGCTTCAATTTATAATAACGTTTTCAGGATTTCTCAGAGGGCAGGCTTCAAGTATAACTCGTTTGAAGTAATGGTGCTTCATATAACATTATCCAGAGAAACCAATGTTAATGATAAATCCCCTGTTATGTTTGTACTGGCTACTGTATACAGGCCACCAGGGCACCATACAGACTTTATTAAAGAGTTTGGTGATTTTACATCCGAGTTAGTTCTGGCTGCAGATAAAGTCTTAATAGTTGGTGATTTTAATATCCATGTCGATAATGAAAAAGATGTATTGGGATCAGCATTTATAGACATTCTGAACTCTATTGGTGTTAGACAACACGTTTCAGGACCTACTCATTGTCGAAATCATACTCTAGATTTAATACTGTCACATGGAATTGATGTTGATAGTGTTGAAATTATTCAGCCAAGTGATGATATCTCAGATCATTATTTAGTTCTGTGTAAACTTCATATAGCCAAAATTGTAAATTCTACTTCTTGTTACAAGTATCGAAGAACCATCACTTCTACCACAAAAGACTGCTTTTTAAGTTATCTTCCTGATGTATCCGAATTCCTTAGCATATCCAAAACCTCAGAACAACTTGATGATGTAACAGAAACTATGGACTCTCTCTTTTCTAGCACTTTAAATACAGTTGCTCCTTTACGCTTAAGAAAGGTTAAGGAAAACAGTTTGACACCATGGTATAATGAGCATACTCGCACCCTAAAGAGAGCAGCCCGAAAAATGGAGCGCAGCTGGAGGAAAACAAAACTAGAGGTATTTCGTATTGCTTGGCGGGAAAGTAGCATATCCTACCGAAAAGCATTAAAAACTGCTAGATCTGATTTCTTTTCTTCTCTTTTAGAAGAAAACAAACATAACCCTAGGTATTTATTCAATACAGTGGCTAAATTAACGAAAAATAAAGCCTCAACAAGTGTTGACATTTCCCAACACCACAGCAGTAATGACTTTATGAACTACTTTACTTCTAAAATCGATACTATTAGAGATAAAATTGCAACCATTCAGCCGTCAGCTACAGTTTCGCATCAGACAGTGCACTATAGACCCCCTGAGGAACAGTTCCACTCATTCTCTACTATAGGAGAGGAAGAATTGTATAAACTTGTTAAATCATCTAAACTTACAACATGTATGTTAGACCCTATACCATCTAAGCTCTTAATAGAGGTGCTTCCAGAAGTCATAGGTCCTCTTCTGACTATTATTAATTCCTCATTGTTATTAGGACATGTCCCCAAAACCTTCAAACTGGCTGTTATTAAGCCTCTCATAAAAAAGCCACAACTTGACCCCAGAGAACTAGTTAATTATAGACCAATCTCGAATCTCCCTTTTCTGTCCAAGATACTAGAAAAGGTGGTATCCTCACAATTATATTCCTTCTTAGAGAAAAATGGTATATGTGAGGATTTCCAGTCAGGATTTAGACCGTATCATAGTACTGAAACTGCTCTCCTTAGAGTTACAAATGATCTGCTCTTATCATCTGATCGTGGGTGTATCTCTCTATTAGTTTTATTGGATCTTAGTGCTGCGTTTGACACAATTGACCACAACATTCTTTTGCATAGACTTGAACACTTTGTTGGCATCAGTGGAAGTGCATTAGCATGGTTTAAATCGTACTTATATGACCGCCATCAGTTCGTAGCAGTGAATGAAGATGTATCATATCGATCACAAGTGCAGTATGGAGTACCTCAAGGCTCAGTTCTAGGGCCGCTACTCTTCACGCTTTATATGTTACCCTTGGGAGATATCATCAGGAAACATGGTGTTAGCTTTCACTGTTATGCTGATGATACGCAGCTCTATATTTCCTCGCAGCCCGGTGAAACACACCAATTTGAAAAACTAATGGAATGCATAGTCGATATAAAAAATTGGATGACGAGTAATTTCTTACTGCTAAATTCAGAAAAAACAGAGATGTTAATCATAGGGCCTAAAAACTCTACTTGTAATAACCTAGAACACTGTCTAAGACTTGATGGTTGCTCTGTCAATTCTTCGTCATCAGTTAGGAACCTAGGTGTGCTACTTGATCGCAATCTTTCCTTAGAAAGCCACGTTTCTAGCATTTGTAAAACTGCATTTTTCCATCTCAAAAATATATCTAAATTACGGCCTATGCTCTCAATGTCAAATGCAGAAATGTTAATCCATGCATTTATGACTTCAAGGTTAGACTATTGTAATGCTTTATTGGGTGGTTGTTCTGCACGCTTGGTAAACAAACTACAGCTAGTCCAAAATGCAGCAGCAAGAGTTCTTACTAGAACCAGGAAGTATGACCATATTAGCCCGGTCCTGTCCACACTGCACTGGCTCCCTATCAAACATCGTATAGATTTTAAAATATTGCTTATTACTTATAAAGCCCTGAATGGTTTAGCACCTCAGTATTTGAATGAGCTCCTTTTAAATTATACTCCTCTACGTCCGCTACGTTCTCAAAACTCAGGCAATTTGATAATACCTAGAATATCAAAATCAACTGCGGGCGGCAGATCCTTTTCCTATTTGGCGCCTAAACTCTGGAATAACCTACCTAACATTGTTCGGGAGGCAGACACACTCTTGCAGTTTAAATCTAGATTAAAGACCCATCTCTTTAACCTGGCATACACATAACATACTAATATGCTTTTAATATCCAAATCCGTTAAAGGATTATTAGGCTGCATTAATTAGGTAAACTGGAACCGGAACACTTCACATAACACCGTACTTTCTACATCATTAGAAGAATGGCATCTACGCTAATATTTGTCTGTTTCTCTCTTGTTCCGAGGTCACCGTGGCCACCAGATCCAGTCTGTGTCCAGATCAGAGGGTCACTGCAGTCACCCGGATCCAGTACGTATCCAGACCAGATGGTGGATCAGCACCTAGAAAGGACCTCTACTGCCCTGAAAGACAGCGGAGACCAGGACAACTAGAGCCCCAGATACAGATCCCCTGTAAAGACCTTGTCTCAGAGGAGCACCAGGACAAGACCACAGGAAACAGATGATTCTTCTGCACAATCTGACTTTGCTGCAGCCTGGAATTGAACTACTGGTTTCGTCTGGTCAGAGGAGAACTGGCCCCCCAACTGAGCCTGGTTTCTCCCAAGGTTTTTTTCTCCATTCTGTCACCGATGGAGTTTCGGTTCCTTGCCGCTGTCGCCTCTGGCTTGCTTAGTTGGGGTCACTTCATCTACAGCGATATCGTTGACTTGATTGCAAATTAAAACAGACACTATTTCAACTGAACAGAGATGACATCAATGAATTCAATGATGAACTGCCTTTAACTATCATTTTGCATTATTGAGACACTGTTTTCCAAATGAATGTTGTTCAGTGCTTTGGCGCAATGTATTTTGTTTAAATCACTATATAAATAAAGGTGATATGCATTCTATAGAATAACATGAATGGATGTAAGCCTACCTGGAGAAGTGACATTTCTCTTTGTCCCTAAAAAGTAATATAACAAGAAAATAAGATTTTATTTTTGTATGGACAATCACAAAGATAGAATAATTTACTTAACGGTTAACAACACTGTTATTAAATACAAAAGAAGATGATTTAGATGATTCAAGAAAATATACTTTAAGAAGTAAGTTACCAGGGCTGCGTTTCACAAAAGCACGGTAAGAATTAAACATAACTTACAACCAGCCATCAATGTGTTTTACAATCGCTACCTCGCAATGCTTCAGAAACGCAGCCCAGATAATTAATGAACGACCTAATGTTAAATAAAGACATAACTTGGATAGAGAGCAGAAAAAACTTGTTTCTAGATTTGTCTACTGATTTGATATTAAACTTACCTCAGGCTGCCTCGAATGCCCTGCGGTTGAGGATGTTGATGACGCTCCTGCTTACTCATCTCGGTTTTATAAATATTGTTGATGTGCTTTTATATAGTGTTTTACTCTACTGTTGTTAGACTGTCACACAGAACCCAAAATTCGCGCTGCTCTCCTTCCGGTTCAAGGAGCCGTCAATCTAAATCTCACTAGCCAATGAGAGCAAACCGCTGTTAAGCCCGCCCACACGGTAGGTTTGTGTCAGAATTGCGAACGAAAACTTCAGAAGCGTAAACGAAGAAGTCAGAAGCGTAAATGAAAACTCTGGAAGCGCATTTGTAAGTTCAGTCAGCGAAAGAAATATGAGAAATAGTTAGCAAAACATGCAGTGTATTAAAAACTAAGTCAATAAATTTGCCAGCGAGTTATTTTTTTTTTCAGTTTCAAAGATATTTTATTCAGTTTCAATTTATATTTCCATTAGTTTCTTGAAAAGGTACGTTCATTTTTATTGGCACAAGAATAGCTCCATAGCTGCTGTAATGTTAATCCAAGAAAATGAATATCACTCACTGCTCTTGACTGAATTACTTTGTAGTTTTAACAGTCAAACCAAAAATTATTCAGACACCAGATATATTTTTTTTTACATATTATACCCAAAGAATCTTCATACTCTTCATACTCTCATAGCTCCTAGTGAAATTGATAAAAATGTTAAATATATATATATATATATATATATATATATATATAAAATGCCCACTGGTACAGCCTTCACCGGGGGCCTCGCAAACCCAAGCTACGGCCCTGTGTATAAGCAACGTATTAAACTGAAAATTAACATTTATATGCCCTAATATATCATAAAAACAACACAATATGGCTATAGATCATTACCACGTTGCAATTAAGAGACCTATAAAAGTTTTGAATACATGTACACTACAGATACATACATATTTGAATGGTTGTAAATATAATATTTTAATTGTTTTAAATTTATCGGATCTCTTTCAGAAAAGTCACTTGTCTGCCATCCAACCACATGATTACTGGTGAAGGGGGTCATCTGCCACCATCAAGTTTCAAGTGATTCCAATAGTTAATTGTAAGTTTTGCCAGACCTGAATATTTTTAGCCTAAAAGAGTGAATTTGTCTTACTGACTGATTCCAGTGTTGACACATGCTTATGATGCTAGGGTCCTAAACTAAACCTGGATTTCCCAGTTTGTTTTAGATATTTAAATCTAAAAATCTCTTTTTTTATATAGGGTGGGGGTGTGGGAGGGATGTGGAAGTGTAAGGTGTGTAGTCTATCTCTGTCTGGTAGATATGACCTACTAAAACATTTCAGACTTCAGCATCAGCATTTGCAACGTTATCCATGCCCACACATAAACTGCCCATGTACTTTTAAGACATGGAATGCTTTGCATATTCATTTAAGTAGAGTCCATCCTAAACAAAAGACCCAGGAGCTACAGGAACTGTCAACATTAAGTTGTCATTTGTGCACTTGTAGTGATCTTCCTACAGAGAATGATTATTTTTCACACATTGGAACTCATTTGAAGAGTAATGAAACAGTTCCTTGTATGTTTGGGGGTTGTAATTTTCAAACAAATGAATACGCAACATTTCACTCTCACAATAACAGGAAACACAGTCAACTTAAATTGAAAGATTTCAAGCCAGATGTAGTAAGACACACTCGAGTTTCACAAGAATCCTCGTATAATCCTGAGGGAGAGGCAGGCAATCAAGATGACTCTGCTGTTGAAGCAGACAGTGCATGTTCAAATAGTGATGTAGGGGTAACCACTAATTTGCCTGAAGTAATTGAGAATAATTTTGCAGCAGCGTTGCTCAAGTTAGAGCATTTTGCACATGTCCCAGGCAAAAAAATTTATGAGTTCTTAGAACTTACATTCAGCAACATTACGCCTCTCCATTGAGATTCTTGAAGAGGTATTTCAGAAACATAGTCCCACAACTGATAAGTCTGCGGTAACAGAAGTAGCAACTGCTCTCTGCACTTCTAATCCATTGCTCAAAGCCATAGAGAAGGGGGGTCCCCTAAACTCAACTTATCTCCACAACAAGTATTGTGCTATTGACAATACTAAGCTATTGACCTTGAATACGCCCTGTAAGCCCAGCGTGAAGATACAGTCACTTGTTGAATACTTACCCGTCTTCACGAGCTAAAAGCTATTGACCTTGAATACGCCCTGTAAGCCCAGCGTGAAGATACAGTCACTTGTTGAATACTTACCCGTCTGCACGAGCTAAAAGCTATTGACCTTGAATACGCCCTGTAAGCCCAGCGTGAAGATAGTCACTTGTTGAATACTTACCCGTCTTCACGAGCTAAAAGCTATTGACCTTGCATACGCCCTGTAAGCCCAGCGTGAAGATACAGTCACTTGTTGAATACTTACCCGTCTTCACGAGCTAAAAGCTATTGACCTTGAATACGCCCTGTAAGCCCAGCGTGAAGATACAGTCACTTTGTTGAATACTTACCCGTCTTCACGAGCTAAAAGCTATTGACCTTGCATACGCCCTGTAAGCCCAGCGTGAAGATACAGTCAATTTGTTGAATACTTACCCGTCTTCACGAGCTAAAAGCTATTGACCTTGCATACGCCCTGTAAGCCCAGCGTGAAGATACAGTCACTTTGTTGAATACTTACCCGTCTTCACGAGCTAAAAGCTATTGACCTTGCATACGCCCTGTAAGCCCAGCGTGAAGATACAGTCACTTTGTTGAATACTTACCCGTCTTCACGAGCTAAAAGCTATTGACCTTGCATATGCCCTGTAAGCCCAGCGTGAAGATACAGTCACTTTGTTGAATACTTACCCGTCTTCACGAGCTAAAAGCTATTGACCTTGCATACGCCCTGTAAGCCCAGCGTGAAGATACAGTCAATTTGTTGAATACTTACCCGTCTTCACGAGCTAAAAGCTATTGACCTTGCATACGCGCTGTAAGCCCAGCGTGAAGATACAGTCACTTGTTGAATACTTACCCGTCTTCACGAGCTAAAAGCTATTGACCTTGCATACGCCCTGTAAGCCCAGCGTGAAGATACAGTCACTTGTTGAATACTTACCCGTCTTCACGAGCTAAAAGCTATTGACCTTGAATACGCCCTGTAAGCCCAGCGTGAAGATACAGTCAATTTGTTGAATACTTACCCGTCTTCACGAGCTAAAAGCTATTGACCTTGCATACGCGCTGTAAGCCCAGCGTGAAGATACAGTCACTTGTTGAATACTTACCCGTCTTCACGAGCTAAAAGCTATTGACCTTGCATACGCGCTGTAAGCCCAGCGTGAAGATACAGTCACTTGTTGAATACTTACCCGTCTGCACGAGCTAAAAGCTATTGACCTTGCATACGCCCTGTAAGCCCAGCGTGAAGATACAGTCACTTGTTGAATACTTACCTGTCTGCACGAGCTAAAAGCTATTGACCTTGCATACGCCCTGTAAGCCCAGCGTGAAGATACAGTCACTTTGTTGAATACTTACCCGTCTTCACGAGCTAAAAGCTATTGACCTTGAATACGCGCTGTAAGCCCAGCGTGAAGATACAGTCACTTATTGAATACTTACCCGTCTTCACGAGCTAAAAGCTATTGACCTTGAATACGCCCTGTAAGCCCAGCGTGAAGATACAGTCACTTTGTTGAATACTTACCCGTCTTCACGAGCTAAAAGCTATTGACCTTGAATACGCGCTGTAAGCCCAGCGTGAAGATACAGTCACTTATTGAATACTTACCCGTCTTCACGAGCTAAAAGCTATTGACCTTGAATACGCCCTGTAAGCCCAGCGTGAAGATACAGTCACTTGTTGAATACTTACCCGTCTTCACGAGCTAAAAGCTATTGACCTTGAATACGCGCTGTAAGCCCAGCGTGAAGATAGTCACTTGTTGAATACTTACCCGTCTTCACGAGCTAAAAGCTATTGACCTTGAATACGCGCTGTAAGCCCAGCGTGAAGATACAGTCACTTGTTGAATACTTACCCGTCTTCACGAGCTAAAAGCTATTGACCTTGAATACGCGCTGTAAGCCCAGCGTGAAGATACAGTCACTTGTTGAATACTTACCCGTCTTCACGAGCTAAAAGCTATTGACCTTGAATACGCCCTGTAAGCCCAGCGTGAAGATAGTCACTTGTTGAATACTTACCCGTCTTCACGAGCTAAAAGCTATTGACCTTGAATACGCCCTGTAAGCCCAGCGTGAAGATAGTCACTTGTTGAATACTTACCCGTCTTCACGAGCTAAAAGCTATTGACCTTGAATACGCGCTGTAAGCCCAGTGTGAAGATACAGTCACTTGTTGAATACTTACCCGTCTTCACGAGCTAAAAGCTATTGACCTTGAATACGCCCTGTAAGCCCAGCGTGAAGATAGTCACTTGTTGAATACTTACCCGTCTTCACGAGCTAAAAGCTATTGACCTTGAATACGCCCTGTAAGCCCAGCGTGAAGATACAGTCACTTGTTGAATACTTACCCGTCTTCACGAGCTAAAAGCTATTAACCTTGAATACGCGCTGTAAGCCCAGCGTGAAGATACAGTCACTTGTTGAATACTTACCCGTCTTCACGAGCTAAAAGCTATTGACCTTGAATACGCGCTGTAAGCCCAGCGTGAAGATACAGTCACTTGTTGAATACTTACCCGTCTTCACGAGCTAAAAGCTATTGACCTTGAATACGCCCTGTAAGCCCAGCGTGAAGATACAGTCACTTTGTTGAATACTTACCCGTCTTCACGAGCTAAAAGCTATTGACCTTGAATACGCGCTGTAAGCCCAGCGTGAAGATACAGTCACTTGTTGAATACTTACCCGTCTTCACGAGCTAAAAGCTATTGACCTTGAATACGCGCTGTAAGCCCAGCGTGAAGATACAGTCAATTTGTTGAATACTTACCCGTCTTAACGAGCTAAAAGCTATTGACCTTGAATACGCCCTGTAAGCCCAGCGTGAAGATACAGTCACTTTGTTGAATACTTACCCGTCGGCACGAGCTAAAAGCTATTGACCTTGAATACGCCCTGTAAGCCCAGCGTGAAGATACAGTCACTTGTTGAATACTTACCCGTCTTCACGAGCTAAAAGCTATTGACCTTGAATACGCCCTGTAAGCCCAGCGTGAAGATACAGTCACTTTGTTGAATACTTACCCGTCTTCACGAGCTAAAAGCTATTGACCTTGAATACGCCCTGTAAGCCCAGCGTGAAGATACAGTCACTTTGTTGAATACTTACCCGTCTTCACGAGCTAAAAGCTATTGACCTTGAATACGCGCTGTAAGCCCAGCGTGAAGATACAGTCACTTGTTGAACACTTACCCGTCTTCACGAGCTAAAAGCTATTGACCTTGAATACGCGCTGTAAGCCCAGCGTGAAGATACAGTCACTTATTGAATACTTACCCGTCTTCACGAGCTAAAAGCTATTGACCTTGAATACGCCCTGTAAGCCCAGCGTGAAGATACAGTCACTTTGTTGAATACTTACCCGTCTTCACGAGCTAAAAGCTATTGACCTTGAATACGCGCTGTAAGCCCAGCGTGAAGATACAGTCACTTATTGAATACTTACCCGTCTTCACGAGCTAAAAGCTATTGACCTTGAATACGCCCTGTAAGCCCAGCGTGAAGATACAGTCACTTGTTGAATACTTACCCGTCTTCACGAGCTAAAAGCTATTGACCTTGAATACGCGCTGTAAGCCCAGCGTGAAGATAGTCACTTGTTGAATACTTACCCGTCTTCACGAGCTAAAAGCTATTGACCTTGAATACGCGCTGTAAGCCCAGCGTGAAGATACAGTCACTTGTTGAATACTTACCCGTCTTCACGAGCTAAAAGCTATTGACCTTGAATACGCGCTGTAAGCCCAGCGTGAAGATACAGTCACTTGTTGAATACTTACCCGTCTTCACGAGCTAAAAGCTATTGACCTTGAATACGCCCTGTAAGCCCAGCGTGAAGATAGTCACTTGTTGAATACTTACCCGTCTTCACGAGCTAAAAGCTATTGACCTTGAATACGCCCTGTAAGCCCAGCGTGAAGATAGTCACTTGTTGAATACTTACCCGTCTTCACGAGCTAAAAGCTATTGACCTTGAATACGCGCTGTAAGCCCAGTGTGAAGATACAGTCACTTGTTGAATACTTACCCGTCTTCACGAGCTAAAAGCTATTGACCTTGAATACGCCCTGTAAGCCCAGCGTGAAGATAGTCACTTGTTGAATACTTACCCGTCTTCACGAGCTAAAAGCTATTGACCTTGAATACGCCCTGTAAGCCCAGCGTGAAGATACAGTCACTTGTTGAATACTTACCCGTCTTCACGAGCTAAAAGCTATTGACCTTGAATACGCGCTGTAAGCCCAGCGTGAAGATACAGTCACTTGTTGAATACTTACCCGTCTTCACGAGCTAAAAGCTATTGACCTTGAATACGCGCTGTAAGCCCAGCGTGAAGATACAGTCACTTGTTGAATACTTACCCGTCTTCACGAGCTAAAAGCTATTGACCTTGAATACGCCCTGTAAGCCCAGCGTGAAGATACAGTCACTTTGTTGAATACTTACCCGTCTTCACGAGCTAAAAGCTATTGACCTTGAATACGCGCTGTAAGCCCAGCGTGAAGATACAGTCACTTGTTGAATACTTACCCGTCTTCACGAGCTAAAAGCTATTGACCTTGAATACGCGCTGTAAGCCCAGCGTGAAGATACAGTCAATTTGTTGAATACTTACCCGTCTTAACGAGCTAAAAGCTATTGACCTTGAATACGCCCTGTAAGCCCAGCGTGAAGATACAGTCACTTTGTTGAATACTTACCCGTCTGCACGAGCTAAAAGCTATTGACCTTGAATACGCCCTGTAAGCCCAGCGTGAAGATACAGTCACTTGTTGAATACTTACCCGTCTTCACGAGCTAAAAGCTATTGACCTTGAATACGCCCTGTAAGCCCAGCGTGAAGATACAGTCACTTTGTTGAATACTTACCCGTCTTCACGAGCTAAAAGCTATTGACCTTGAATACGCGCTGTAAGCCCAGCGTGAAGATACAGTCACTTGTTGAATACTTACCCGTCTTCACGAGCTAAAAGCTATTGACCTTGAATACGCGCTGTAAGCCCAGCGTGAAGATACAGTCACTTGTTGAATACTTACCCGTCTTCACGAGCTAAAAGCTATTGACCTTGAATACGCCCTGTAAGCCCAGCGTGAAGATACAGTCACTTGTTGAATACTTACCCGTCTTCACGAGCTAAAAGCTATTGACCTTGAATACGTTCTGTAAGCCCAGTGTGAAGAGTAAGTCACCTTGTTCAATACGTATCTGTGCGACAAGTAGAAAGTTACTCACCTGAATATACCGGTGTACGTCCAGGGGAAAGACCCAGTTACCTTGCTACAGTATTGTTCAAAATAATAGCAGTACAATGTGACTAACCAGAATAATCAAGGTTTTTCGTATATTTTTTTATTGCTACGTGGCAAACAAGTTACCAGTAGGTTCAGTAGATTCTCAGAAAACAAATGAGACCCAGCATTCATGATATGCACGCTCTTAAGGCTGTGCAATTGGGCAATTAGTTGAATTAGTTGAAAGGGGTGTGTTCAAAAAAATAGCAGTGTGGCATTCAATCACTGAGGTCATCAATTTTGTGAAGAAACAGGTGTGAATCAGGTGGCCCCTATTTAAGGATGAAGCCAACACTTGTTGAACATGCATTTGAAAGCTGAGGAAAATGGGTCGTTCAAGACATTGTTCAGAAGAACAGCGCACTTTGATTAAAAAGTTGATTAGAGAGGGGAAAACCTATAAAGAGGTGCAAAAAATGATAGGCTGTTCAGTGTAAAATGATCTCCAATGCCTTAAAATGGAGAGCAAAACCAGAGAGACGTGGAAGAAAACGGAAGACAACCATCAAAATGGATAGAAGAATAACCAGAATGACAAAGGCTCAGCCAATGATCACCTCCAGGATGATCAAAGACAGTCTGGAGTTACCTGTAAGTACTGTGACAGTTAGAAGACGTCTGTGTGAAGCTAATCTATTTTCAAGAATCCCCCGCAAAGTCCCTCTGTTAAAAAAAAGGCATGTGCAGAAGAGGTTACAATTTGCCAAAGAACACATCAACTGGCCTAAAGAGAAATGGAGGAACATTTTGTGGACTGATGAGAGTAAAATTGTTCTTTTTGGGTCCAAGGGCCACAGGCAGTTTGTGAGATGACCCCCAAACTCTGAATTCAAGCCACAGTACACAGTGAAGACAGTGAAGCATGGAGGTGCAAGCATCATGATATGGGCATGTTTCTCCTACTATGGTGTTGGGCCTATTTATCGCATACCAGGGATCATGGATCAGTTTGCATATGTTAAAATACTTGAAGAGGTCATGTTGCCCTATGCTGAAGAGGACATGCCCTTGAAATGGTTGTTTCAACAAGACAATGACCCAAAACACACTAGTAAACGGGCAAAGTCTTGGTTCCAAACCAACAAAATTAATGTTATGGTGTGGCCAGCCCAATCTCCAGACCTTAATCCAATTGAGAACTTGTGGGGTGATATCAAAAACGCTGTTTCTGAAGCAAAACCAAGAAATGTGAATGAATTGTGGAATGTTGTTAAAGAATCATGGAGTGGAATAACAGCTGAGAGGTGCCACAAGTTGGTTGACTCCATGCCACACAGATGTCAAGCAGTTTTAAAAAACTGTGGTCATACAACTAAATATTAGTTTAGTGATTCACAGGATTGCTAAATCCCAGAAAAAAAAAAAATGTTTGTACAAAATAGTTTTGAGTTTGTACAGTCAAAGGTAGACACTGCTATTTTTTTGAACACACCCCTTTCAACTAATTGCCCAATTGCACAGCCTTAAGAGCGTGCATATCATGAATGCTGGGTCTTGTTTGTTTTCTGAGAATCTACTGAACCTACTGGCAACTTGTTTGCCACGTAGCAATAAAAAATATACTAAAAACCTTGATTATTCTGGTTAGTCACATTGTACTGCTATTATTTTGAACAATACTGTACATACTTACCTCTGTGACTTACCTGTGCCCCCAGGGGCTTGTGTGTTACCTTGTACTTACCTAGGAGGTCTATTGTAGTGGAGGAGCTGTCCACTTAAAGAGCAACGAATATAGGAACAAGGCATTCTTCTCCGTCTTACCCATTACTCATCGTGTGTTCTGTTGCCTTTAGGAGAAGGGAAGGGTGCCACGGGAAATCAAGCCGCGAAGGAAGGACTTAGGATCAGTCAGGAGATTGGTGGGAGCTCTGTGAAAGGACGTGAGAGCCCTTGCCCCCCCCCTCCCCTTGTGACCACTTACCAACATCCTCCAGATTTCTCAGGCCCAGTCCCCTCCTGTCAAGAGACGAAAATCCAATTTTAGATTCCCCTTTCTCCTTCCCTAAATTATCTTTTTAAATAATTTAAATAAAGTTGTTTTAAATTTATCCTTAACTTATCTCGTGTGTCTGGTCATTGGGGTGTTCGTGGGACCTCCTCGAGGTGGAAATTAGGAAGGGGCGTGACTCGCAACACCTGTGGTCCGCTCCGACCTGTGACAAAAACATATGGAGAAAAAAAAGGGAACTCCAATTTGTCTCCTTTTTAACAATGTAACCAGATCTTTTGACTGAACAACTTAAAGCAGGAAAAGCACCGCTGTAAATAATAATGCTATGACATGCAATGTCATTGAGACCGCATTAACATTACCAGAATGCTGGAACGCTTTAATAAACTTAATGCAGCATTCTTTAATGTATTCAATTAATTATACCAATTGACTAGTGTTATTGAACCAAACACAGAAATGCTTTACATAAAGTATTTAATAAAATTATGCCTCAACACATGACAAGCTTGCAGCCTTTACTTGCAGTTTTACACACAGAACTAGGTGCTACATGTAAATGCTTTTTACTCTTTAACTCTGAACTCATTCGCTGTACTTATTCTTTAAAAAAAAAATCAAAGGCAACAATATAACAAAATGTTATGGTGCACACATTATATATGATGAATTTCCTTAGACCATTCCAAAACTAGTATCAACACTCAAAATAGCAGCATGGACTTCTCTTTCAAAGACACTATATTATGTGTAACGTCCTGGGAGTTTAAGCAGGTGGAAGACTTTGGGAAGCGGATGTCCACCACTTCAACATTCAACTCTTTGGGAAGCACATTCCAGCCCACCCAGAACTGCACAAGTTTTCCAAGTGTGTTTGGAGAGGCTACCACAGGAGAGAAAAAAGGGCATTTTTCTGTTATTGTTGATAATGGCGGTCTATCTAATGCAAAAACCAAAAGGTTAACTATTATAATCTTATTATCAAATATGTGCTTTGGTTTGTTACTGTAAGACCCAAACTGAAAGATTCAAATAGAGGAAGCACATTCTTGTGTCAGCTTCAGTTATTTCTCGGTCCCATTACAAAGCTCCAGTTAAATAACCTGTGAGGGACTATTACATTAAAGGGATAGTTCACTTTAAAATGAAAATTCTGTCATCATTTACTCACTCTCATGTTGTTTCAAACCTGTATGAATTTCTTTCTTCTGCTGAACAGAGGGGAAGATATTTAGAAGAATGTCAGTAACCAGACAGAGTTTCTGGGTCCCATTGACTTCCATAGTAGGAAAAAAATATTCTATGGAAGTCAATGGGACCCAGAAACTGTCTGGTTACTGACATTCTTAACTTCCTCGTCTCCACAGCGATGAACGGGCGTCTGCGTCTCTGCAGGGCGCTGTGTGCGAGACAGAATAGAGGCGGAAGCTGCAGCCTAATAATAAACAGTCCCAGGCCCGTTTAATACTGCGTTTCGGTGCCATCATTAGAAACACTGATAGCAGTATCCGATACTGATTTTAGAGAAAGTTTGGGTCCTTTCAGCACCGGGTCTCGATCCCCATTCCCTAATAAAAACTATACTGAGTAACAAAAGAACGATGGTCTACAGATCATTAGTTGATAGTGTATGGTTTAATTTTTCTAACAATATATTTAATGGACAAGTTCTTCAGTGTGAGTGCATTAAAGTCTGAAATTAAGTCAAATGTTCTTGCAGAAACCTACCACTGGGTGTCTGGGTGTAACGTTAACATTAGGCTTATCTGGCGGCTGAGGTGATGAATTTGATGAACCACCCGATGCTGCACAAAAAGATATGCAATGTGAACTTAGTGAACGCCACATGGTTGGTAAATTTAATTAGTTAATACATTTGCCGATAATATAAGTTAGGTAGTTAACGTCATTAAAATGCGTCTGTTAACGTTTGCTAATGTAAAATCACTTTATGTGGTTGCACTGGGTGTTGGGGTCGATCTGAAGGAAGTTAGAGTAAGTTAGAAACTCACTTCTTTCGAGCTGGTCAGCCACATCACGCAACAGGTCCACCAACGGCCTCCCACTTGAAGCCATTTAGTCTTTCCAGCTAGAGATCCCACATGCATAAAATGCTGGAGACACACGGGATCCGCTGATGGATGTCATCAATCAATCAGTAGATCCGACTGCGCAGTGCATGGACCTGTCCAAAGCAAAGCATCAGGGTCACAACAAACTGTAAAACTAGGCAATGCTGATCAAATATGAATCAAGATTCTGTTGCTTTGTCTATTTCTCGACTTAAATCTTTTCAGAAATATATTTCAGTGTACTGTTACATCTAAAATGGGAAAAAGTTCCTGACCCGACCGCCATGTTGAAAACGGAAGACCCACAGTTAAGCACCGCCTGACTCATTACCATAGATAGATTGTATTACACACTAGCCGCAGCATTCATAGGTAGCCTGATAAATGGATCGTTTGCTTCTGTCTGGTTAGCGATGCGGCCATAGACATCATATAAGTAGACGCCCTATTGGCCGCTGGGCGACGAGATTTGCGGCCGCCATCTTGAACCGGTCGTACTCCTAGTTTGGTTGCGTAGCAGCAGTTAAGATGCCAGAGCACTGTGCAGCATTTTCCTCTTCTAATCGGCGGACCATCGCAAGTACGGCTCGGGATTACTTTTCACAAGTAAGATTTAACATTACTATTATTACTACTATTGTTATTTGTGTTTGCGCACGTGATTTCAGGAAGTAATGTATATTAACCCTCTGATGGTCTTCCTTTCCTGTCCACACTCGTGTTTTTTGACAATAACATTTAATTTTGTAACAAGATAAGTTTTTTTTTTTACAAATGTAATTTTACTCTGTTTGTTAATGTTTTTACTCAACATTTGTGTAGTTTTTGGAGGATTTATGATATCTTCTAAATTTCTATAAATAAATATTTATTTAAATAGGCTTTTTACAAAAAAAACAGCATTTTATGTAAAATTCACTTTATAAAAGACACAGATTTCTAACTTTCATTATGTGGATAACATGGATAATTTTAAATGATTTAATGTAACATTTATACCCATTTTTGGAAAATGCAGTTTAAAAAAAAGAAAGAAATCACTTTAACCACTAGATGGCTGTAGAGCTCCACTATATGCTATTTGCAATTTGACTACCTGAAAGATATCTTTTCACAAGTTGGATTCAGTTGGATTCATATCTAAATATTATAAAATCACAATTATAACAAAAATAAAATATTTCTTGTCAAATTTTAGTATTTTTTTACTGAAAAAATCCCAGTTTTTCAATAATGTTACATTACAATGCATTGCAGGCAGTAAGCATGGCAAACCGCATGACCTCTGTAGACAGGGTTGGAGCAGATTTGTGTGTGTGTGTGTGTGTGTGTGTGTGTGTGTGTTGTGGACTTGGGAAGTTCTCACCTTTCTCAGACGGAGACAGGAAATAGTTGGATAATGACAGATGTCGCAATTACATTTATGATTAAGTGAGTTTGTGAAATGAAAATGATTCGGCGACTTAAAAACTCACTACCACATAAAAAAAAAATTGTCATCGTATAATTCTTCTATACATGAACAAAAACAGCGTATCAAATGTCTGTTTGAGGAAAAGTAACTTATCACTGATTCTTTTTGGAAATAACCGGGGTGGTTTGGGAGCCTCTCTCCTTGTCTTTCTCTCAGACAATAACACACACACACACACACACACACACACTTGCCATACTTTAACTCCTTATTTTTCCTTTATTAAGACAATATACCTTCTTCGAATGGAATAACTAACACTGAACTCATGATTACAACAGACAGGCCCTTGGTATGGCTTAGTTGTTGAAGTATTTCACAGACTCAGCCAACAATTTCAATGTCAATTGGTTATTTGATTACTTTTGCATTAATTATGATTATGGATTAAGTTATTAAGGGTTGGATTAAGGGATAGGTGTTTTACAGTAATACTATAATAAAGTTGAGCAAATTTACTGATACTTTATTGACTTTGTTATATTTAGGGCTCAAGCCCAAAGGGCGAGAGGCCTATTGTTTTCCTTAGGATTATTTTTTATTATTATTAGGGCTCAAGCCCAAAGGGCGAGAGGCCTATTGTTTTCCTTAGGATTATTTTTTATTATTATTATTATTATTATTATTATTTTTTTTTTTTTTTCCAACGTCTCGGGGGCTTTTGGGGCCCTTAACGTGCTTAAAAAGTCTTGAAAATTGGCACACAGATTGGAACCTGCGGCCATTAGGGCCGGGCAGAGACTGATACACGGGCGTGGCACAGGGGCTCTACAGCGCCCCCTGGAATATGGAGGGCCATATATCATACATTCTTGCTCGTAGACGTATGAAACTCGGTACACATATAAATCTCATCAATCCAAACAACTTTTGTATTGCATATCATAGGCTCCGCCCAACAGGAAGTTGGCTATTTAGGGTTTAGTATTCAAATTTTTTGTCAAAGTTGTGGGGGCTTTTAGGGTCCTTAACATACTCAAAAACTCTTGAAAATTTGCGCACACTTTGGAATCTGTGGCCTTTAGGAGCCTGCAGAGGCTGGGACCCGGGCGTGGCACAGGGGCTCTACGGCGCCCCCTGGAACACAGTCAGAAATGTTGATGTATAGCTCACACATACTTGCACATATTCATATGAAACTCAGTACACATATAGATCTCATCGTGCCGAACAATTTTCGTATTGCATGTCATAGGCTCCACCCAACAGGAAGTCAGCTATTTAGAGTTATGTAAAAAGCGCATGCTCTGGAATTTGAAATACTTGTCATAGGTTTTTTTCTCGATTGCCGCCAAACTCGGTCAACATGATCTCAAGACACTGGGGATGAAAAATTGCCAGGGGATTTTTGATATCTCGAACGGTTTGCTCGTGGCGAGGCGTTGAAATTATGGCGAGAAATGAGAAACAGGAAGTGTCTAATACCGTCCACATACATTTCCTGATTTCAATCAAACTTCATCAGATTATTCGTTGTATGATGTCGATCGCATATATGTGACTATTAGGAGTCAAAGTTATAGCGCCACCAACTGGCAGAAGGAAGTGTGTCATTTTCAAAATGCTTTGAATTCAGCATCTTATTTTTACTCGATTTGCTTCAAACTTCATCAGAATAATGTTAAAACACAGCCGATATAAATCTGCAAGGGGGATATTGATATCTAAAAAATTGTTGGCGTGGCAACATGTCAAACTGGAATACTTCTCAGGTGATTTTGAGGCAAATAACATACTTAGAATTTCACAAAACTCTGAACACACATCAGTATTTCTGATAGGAACTTAAATTGTGAATGGATTTTGGATAGCTTGAATGGTTTTGCCGTGGTGATTTTTTTAAATGACCTTACAAAGGGAATCATTATTGTATTTTTAAATTGCAGCTTCCAAACACGTCAAAGAATTTTTTCATACAGATGAAAAAGTCATTCTGAGGAAATATGCATAGTTTCACGACTTTACAACACTGTATGGATAACAGAAAATTAAAAAAACTCTCAGACATCTCATCTCACTCTGTCCCTCTGTTTGAGTATGTGTGCTTCAGACTTCCATTGTCTGAGAGAAATAGCGCCCCTACAGGTTCAATTCCCGAACTTTTACTTTCACTTTTAAATCGGTTAAAAATACAAATAAATACTTAGATTTAATTCACACTGACAAGCTAAACCAACATATCTGATTATTACCGGTTCAGGGCTCATGGATAAATTATTTCTGGCCAGAGATACGTGAGAAATAGGAGAGATGAATCACCGCTGTGATCACGAGCGTCTGGAGTAAAGAGCTCAGAGAAAACGAATTTATTCCTGTTTTAAAGCTTTTAAAAATAAATTATTACAGCGATATCACACAATCAACCAATTAGAACACACCAAGAGCTAAATTCAGATGTTTTTGAACTGTTTGTGTGAAAATGAAATATTCGCGGCTGCCTATCTGAAATCACGCCTCCGATCAACGCGTACAGTGTCGAGCTCAAAACAAACGAATTTATTCTTGTTTAAGAGCTTTTTTAAATAAAATATTACCACAAATGCACACAATAAACCCATTGTAACACTACAAGAGCTAAATGCAGGTGTTTGTGACCTGTTTAAGTGTGCAAGACTATTTGAAAGCGCGACTGGCAGAATAACATATCTCTCGAGCTGCAGGATTCTGGCTTTCGTCGTAAGACCGAACACATCACGGACAAGATTATTTCAAAACACATAACAGCTTGGCTAATATAAACGAAAACAGCCACGTGAACATAAACTGTTGAGAAATAAATCTGAAGTGGATCTACTGGATTTGAATATTAAAGTGACAACATTTACCACTTGCTTCTGTCTTCAATTGTAATCTATATAAAAAAGGAAACTCATTCTTGGCTGCTTTTTTAATGTGTGCGTATTTATTTATTTACCTTTTTATACATTTTGTATAATTTCATAGTTTGTGTATTACAATAAAAACAAAATCTCATGGATGTAACAGTAAATCTGTTCAGCTCACAGATCAATACTAAGCTGTAATGCAAGCAGAACTTTCACAAATGCTTATGAGTCATTTAAGGATTTGATAACACTGTAAAATAATGTCTAATTTGTTAACATTAGCAAATTCATTGATAACACTTTATAATAACTGCACTCATTAGTAAATAGTCAGTTCATGCTTTATAAAGCCTTGTCCCAATATTAATAGTCAGTAGTAAGCAGTTTATAAATACAGCTATAAATAGCTTGTCCTTGGTTTATAAGCACATTTATTAAAAAGGAGAGTAAGTTATCTTCCTATGAAAAATAAAAGATAAAAATAAACAAACAACAACACAGATTGATACAGAACTCAGAAATTTTATTGTGGATTTATGATAAAATCAGCCTGTAAATGAATTCATACTCCTACTCATACTACTCCATACTGCTTTTTCAACATGATGCCAATATACTGAGATGTTAAATTGTGAATAGGTTTAGGATAGCTTAAATGGTGTTGCCATAGAGATTTATTAAAGTAACATAAAAAAATACAATAGTTATTTTACTATATCTTTACAATTTTTCATTCTAACTCTTCATAATTTTTTATATAAGTAGAAGTCCTCATTTGAAGGAAGCACAGTAAGTTTCATAGCTTTATTTTTTTCAAGAGCCAGCATAAAATTAAAACTATCACAACTTATAAATCAAGCTTGCAATTCTTAGTACCTATAATGGCCACCAGAGGGAGCTATAGGATTACTTTTAAATAATTATTGTAGAAACTAGTATGATTTAAATCATTTATAGAAATCTTTCAAATAAAATAATATGTATTTTAGGAATTTTACTGATAAAATTACCCTCACTTAATTAGAATAACAAGCTGAAGTATTGTGAACCGTATATTAAGAATAATTCTTTATAGGCTTTATGGACAGATACGTTTTGAGTGACTCTTGAAGGATCAGCACCACATCCTCTTTTACCACTGTTTAAAGAATGTATCTTACAGAACAGGTGCGAATGAATTTTGAATAGCTTGAATGGTTTTGTCGTGGTGATTTTTTGAAATAATTGTAAAAAAGGAACCAGTAAATGTCTTTTTATTTTATTAAAGTGCAGCTTCTAAACACTTCAAAAAAAAAAAATGTACACATAGAAGACCAGTCATTCTGAGGCATATTTCCTCAGAATGACTGGTCTCATGACAATAGTTTCATGACTATACAACACTATATGGATGATAGAAAATTAAAAAACTATCATACATCTGATGTCACTCAGTCCCACTGTCACTGTGGGTAGTGTGTGTGTGTGTGTGTGTGTGTGTGTGTGTGTGTGTGTGTGTTAAGTGAATTAGGTGTGAAACTATCAGAGAGCATTTAGTCTCCAGCGCCAACATTTTACAGAACTGCCACTTTCCTGGAGTCTCCAGAATTACTCGGTGTCAGGCTCTGAGAGACTTAAGATCCCAAAAAATTATTTAATTAGAATATTATGAAGTATTGTGAAATACTATATATTAAGTCTTTATATATAGGCTTAATGAACAGATTAGAGTGACTCGTGAAGGACCAGCACCACCTCCTCTTGTCCGATAGTTTGAGGAATATATCTTCCAGAATCTGGGATTAAGATTTAGGAGCTCATTTTTATTCCACCTCCTTTCCTGAAAGTCTGTCTTGCAGAATTGACTAAAAATTAACCTTCACATTATTTCCTAATTATTTTGCAATTCTTTTTGTCAGTTCTTCTTGACCTGTTTTTCTCTTCCAGCTTTCCTGGACTATTGTATAGCACTCATAAATGATTAAATAAAAAATAATGGTAGTTATTAAGATTGATATGGTTTGGAATTGGTAAAATGTGCTTGGAAAAAAATCACAATAAAACAATGTTTTAATGTTTAAGTTTGGAATATTAACTGACATGAATGAATGCTATATAAATATTGTTCATGTTAACATAATGTTTATAAATGAAATTTATATTATAAATTTATATTTATACTTATTGTAAAGTGTTACTAAAGTTATATATATATATATATATATATTGTTCTGTGAATGTGATTTTAAAGTCTAGATGATTCGGATTAACCCTTTAACTGCCATATCCTTTAAAACCTCACTGCCAGAGGGATATTGTGAATGCATGTGCCCGCTGGGCACAGTTTACCTGATGCCACCGGGGTGGCGATGGCACTGGTGGCTTGAGCCCGCCATCGCTGCTTGCAGCTATATTTGGAATTTGTTTTCTATCCTAAAAACAGTGTCAAAGACCACCCCATTAGTGGTTAAAAACAATAAGAAAACTTGTACCTTCTGTTTTGTTGTTTAGGTACACCAGCACATTAAACTACAAGTGTTAGTAGGTGCAAATCTTTAAGAGGAATGTGAGTATAAAGACAGGGACCCATTTCCCAGTATATCAGTGATCGGCTCAAAACGTCTCTCTTATGCAAGGTTTAGTCTATTGACACTTAAGGAATGCTGAATGCTGAATTATTTTTTTTAGTTTCTTATAACAAATTAAGACTAACCTATGTTTTTTTTTTTTTTGTTTTTTACGTTTAAACATTTACATATTTCAGGAGTTAAACTTGATTGTAAGATCTTGTTTTTACCCTTGATGCCAACCGTACTGCAGACATTGTTGAAACTTGTTTAAAATGTCCCTAGCAACGTTTCAATGTAAAAATATATACGTTAACATTTTTCTGACTTCAGTAAATATTTTTATTAACTTCTGTGTGAGTTCACCATCACATAAAACCACAGGTGCAAGATGTAGAAAGTGCAGATGTTAATAGTAGATTAAGAGGGTCCATTTCCCTGTATTCACAGACTTGAGATATATTTCCTTATCAACAAGCAACTGTGTGAAACAATGTGCATTATAATTTGGGAAATACAAGTTGATTGCACCTTTTATCATTTGTTGTGTGTTGTTTCCACCATTAGAGTATGGTAAAGTTTTAATTTATTAACACTCAAAAGCTATTCTTTGAATGAATGTAATTAAATCATGGAAAGGATTTCCAGGTCATTAAATGGCTTTCTTTCACCATTAAGCACTTTTGTTAGACTATATTAGAGTAATGATGCTGAAAATACAGCTTTGATCACAGGAATAAATTACATTTAAAAAATATATTCAAATAGGGAAAAAAGTTATTTTAAATATAAAAATATTTCACAACATTACTGTTTTTGCTGTACTTTGTTATTTACTATTAAAGAATATTCGATGTTGTTGAAGCCCTGGCTCGCACTGGAGATGCGGCTAATGACAGGAGAGGAGTTTCAGGCCCACAATTACATCTCCCCAGGGGCGTCGTTAGGGGTGGGCTAAGGGGGCTGGAGCCCCGGATGTTTTCAGTAAAGCCCCGAATGTTTTTATTACCACCATGCCATCAATGAGTTTTCATGCCCAATAAAGTAATTTATATTAGAATTTAAATAAATAAATAAATATCTCTCGACTCTCAGGTCTACAGTGTTTGTCAATTTATGCGTTGTCATTCACACCTGATGAAAACCACCCACTGAGTCTAGTGCTTCTGACTGACAGGTAAACTGGCCAACCATCGATGAGCGTCTGTACGATCCAGCCAATGAAATTAGATCTTTTGGAGGCAGGTGGTTTGTTTGCGTGTAGTGTTTTACTAGATCAATTTATTTGAAATTTAAAATAGATATTTCAAAATTCTTCAAAAAGAGGAAGTAAAACACCCCCAGCCAAAACACTTGAACACCAAGATACAACAGCTTCAGGTATCTGTAACTTTTAATCATAGTATATTTCTTTTTCGGTTTTAGATTGTGTCTGATTTAACGTTACATTTTGAACATCTAACAGTTAACGGTTGTGCAGCACAGACTTTAGGACACACACAAACACACACACACAGAGCGGTTATAATGTTTGGTTAGCACGGTCTGTGCTAACACTGTTCTCACATTCCTGCTATTCATAATGTATATATAATCCTTCATTGCTCTGTTCATAATGTACATACAATCCCTACAATGCATTCATATTTATATTCTGTATATCAGGCCTCTCAAGTTTTGAACTGAGTTCAGAGTGAGATTTTGGCGGCGGCCGTGATGGCGGCAGGGGTTTGATGGGGACGGGTGTCTGATCTCATAAATGACACTTATTCTTACAAATAAAATAATATTTATTTAATTCAGCATTTATTTGTGTGTGTGTATGTGTGTGTGTGTGAGAGAGAGAGAGAGAGAGAGAGAGAGAGAGAGAGAGAAAATTGTCAGTGTTGTTTATTGTAGGTGTTGTTAGCTGGTTTTGAGGCCAGGGGTTGGTGGCTCCCATTTGAAGCACTGTGGTTCCAGGCCAGCCATTTTTACTGTCATGATGGATGACAGGGTTCCATCAGGTGCTAAGCTGTTCCTGGTTTTGGTCTTGTTTAATCCCATGGAGAAAACCCTCTCAGCATATGCATTTGAATGAGGGAGCACTAACACCAATGCAGCTATTTTAGTAATCCTCCCTGCTTATGTCCCTCAACACCTTGATGGACACATGAGTTATCTTGTCACAATGGTGGTTCCCTTTGTGATGAAGGGCCATCGGGTTGACCACTCCTTCTTAAAGGAACATCTATAGGTGGCTGCTCTACTCCACCCTCTCTTTTCCCCTGTTTCCAGTGGGTTCTCCACTGTTTCCTCTACGGTATCCTCCACCGTCTCTTCCATGGACCCATCTTCTACTGTCACCCTTACTTCCTCCTCCACTGCCACCTCCACTACTGTCTTCTCCACAGTCTCCTCCTCCTCTAGCCACCTTTTTTGGGAGCTGATCTTTTAGAGTAAAGCATGAAAGAAAGCTCCTTTGCCTCTTCCCCTGACATCTTTGAAATAGACGAATGCAATAATCAATACTATACATTGGATAAAATATAATGAAATAGCCTAGGCAAAACGTTTTCAAAATGAGGACCAGGATGTTGTGCAGTAAAAATAAAATTCAAACTATTATGGGTACTGCAATACAAGTATGATGGATAGGCCTATTATAGAAGTCTTTTTATATAAAACTGTCAGAGTAGCCCCACATCCTCTTCAACGTGTAAAGTTAGCTATAAAAAATATTATAGTGGACTAATAATAGGCGCAAAAGCTACGGCCGACCATGTACGATAGCCAAAATTGCGTGCGTGTCGGGGTCATAATAACCATCAAACCTAAACATATCTTAGACTGTTTAGAAAAAATGTAAAATTCATATATTGATTTAAAAAAAAAACATATAGTCAAAATCGCGGTCATTGTCTTGGCAAGTCAATGGAGTTGGACAATGACTGGGGGTGGACGGGTTGGGGGTTAGGGCACACTTATGTCTGGACACATGTATTCCCCAGCTATTTTCTGATTGGCTGATCGGTAGCTATATTTTTTTTTTATTTGATTAGCCGGTGCGTGTCAGGGCCGTCGGGGAACTCTACCTGTTTCACTGTTTAAATAATAGCGCCGCAACTTTGTGGCCATTATCCTCGTAATGTCTCTGCTTGAGAAATACAAGGTGTGGCGTGTGAGCGTGTGATCAGGGTTGGGTATGCGTGACTTGAGAGCCCTGGTATATACTCTGATCAATATTGTACATAGCAACTCCACTGTACATTCTGTATATCATAGCTTTACTTACTCTGCACTTTTATGTATATAAAACACTATATAGTCTAGATGGAAATAGGGGTCCATGCGTACCCCCGGCTTTTTTTATGCCACCTGATTTTTTTAAATCCTTAAAGTGTCTATTTTCATATTCTGCCAGGTGCCAAGCTGAAATAATGCCCCAAAGGGTTCTTTTTTAACCCTTTGCTGCACCCGACCAGAACCCGAAAAATCTAAAAGTGATATAGAAAGTGGCATAACATTAGAAGTAAACAACATACAGAGACAAATGAACACATTTTCCCATACAATTCTGACCCCAGGAATTTAATAAAATGGTTATTTTTGACATTTGACAACATATTGACCTTATTTCTGGACAAAAATAGCAAAAAAATGGCCAAAGATGTGTAGAGGATCAACTATTTTTTCGTTTTCTCAAGCGCATAGGGTGATTTTTTTTTTCCACAACATATTATTTCTTTATCATTCAACTGTCTGTTTTAAGATTAAATTGGGTACCAAGCTGAAATAATCTCCAAAATGCTTGATTTTTAACCCTTTGCACCAAACCCGAAAAGTCTAAATATGATTTAAAGTGGCATAACTTTTGATGTAAATAACTCACAGACAAATGGACACATTTTTCAATACAATTCTGACCCCAGAAATTGTTATTTGTCATGTTTTACAACATCTTGACCATCTGTGGTCAAAAAGAGCAAAAAAAGTTCATTTGACAGCGTTTTTATTATACTAAAATAGGGTTTATTTGAACCTTTTACTTCACCTATCCTGAACCTGGAGATATTTAAAATAGTTTTACTTTTGAAGTTAACAAAACATAGCAAATTAGCTTAAATAAATAAATAAATAAAATAAATAAAAAACTACAGAAAAAATCCAAAATGGTCCAAAAAGTTGACTGAGCATAAACTGCAAGTTTTTGAGTTTTGGGGCTTTGCAATTGGCAGTTGGTGGTGACATGGTGCATTATCCTGCTGGAAGTAGCCATCGGAGGATGGTGGTCATTAAGGGATGGACATGGTCAGAAACAATGCTCAGGTGGGCCATGACATTTAAACGATGCCCAATTGGCACTAAGGGCCTAAAGTGTGCCAAGGAAACATCCCCCACACTATTACACCACCACCACCAGTCTGCACAGTGGTAACAATGCATGATGGATCCATGTTCTCATTCTGTTTACGCCAAATTCTGACTCATCAGACCAGGCAACATTTTTACCGTCTTCAACTGTCCAATTTTGGTGAGCTCATGCAAATTGTAGCCTCTTTTCCCTATTTGTAGTGGAGATGAGTGGTACCCGGTGGGGTCTTCTGCTGTCGTAGCCCATCCGCCTCAAGGTTGTGTGTGTTGTGGCTTCACAAATGCTTTGCTGCATACCTCGGTTGTAACGAGTGGTTATTTCAATCAAAGTTGCTCTTATATCAGCTTGAATCAGTAGGCCCATTCTCCTCTAACCTCTAGCATCAACAAGGCATTTTCACCCACAGGACTGCCGCATACTGGATGTTTTTCCCTTTTCACACCATTCTTTGTAGACCACAGAAATGGTTGTGTGTGAAAATCCCAGTAACTGAGCAGATTGTGAAATACTCAGACCGGCCCGCCGGCACCAACAACCATGCCATGCTCAAAATTGCTTAAATCACCTTTCTTTTCCATTCTGACATTCAGTTTGGAGTTCAGGAGATTTTCTTGACCAGGACCACACCCATAAATGTATTGAAGCAGCTGCCATGTGATTGGTTGATTAGATAATTACATTAATGAGAAATTGAACAGGTGAACCTAATAATCCTTTAGGTGAGTGTAGATTGTTTACAAGTCTCAAAGGCTTCTATATCTGGTGAATCATTATCATTGAAAAGGGACTCTCTGCGCCATGTCAAATCACGGTCAGTTCAATCTGAAGGAGCTCCAAGAAGATGTTCCTTCTTGTTTCCCAATCAGTGCATTTTCTGTGACAAAGCAAACTCCAAGTTCAAGGGCAAGACTGAAGAGCTTACAAAGTTTCAGAGTTGGAAACACAAGGAACCAGGCTGGAAAGTTATTGAACCTAGGGCACAGGAATTAAAGAAAGAGGCTCTTTATCGCAAGGTGCAGGGCAAGGACCTATTTGTATTGGAAGCTAAGTAGGACCCACTTTATATTAAGTGGCCTTAACTACTATGTACTTACATTTTAATTAATAATTTAGTACAATGTACTTATTGTGTACATACATGTTTTTACATTGTACTAATATTTAAAAAAAACTACATGTAATTACATCTGTATTTAATTTCTGTAATTACATTTATAATTACACTGTTGACCCATACTTTACACCTTAACCCACCCTTAAACTTACCCATATCTCCAACCCTCTCCCTAACCTTACCCCCGTCCCACCTCAATAGCAGCAAAAGTGTTTTACAATACAATATGAACACAGTAAGTACATTGTACTTATTTTTTAAAGTAAGTACATAGTAGTTAGGGCCACCTAATATAAAGTGGGACCGCTAAGTATCATCCATCATGCAGAAACAACTTCAACACAGAGTACCAAACCCATGAGCGTGGAAGGGAGAGAGTAGAAAAGGCAGCAGACAACACTGACAACCTGCAGCCCCAGAAGATAGCAGCACATAACAAGTGTAACAGAAATGAGTTGAACCAGACAAATTAAAGTCATATATACAAGTCATATTGTGTGGTAAAGGATTACATTCTTAGGAATGTGATTGAATGCAAAGAGGTAAGATCCATGTGCAACTTGTACATGAAGACATTGGAAAATCAAGATTTTCCTAATCCTGAATACCGCAGTGAGAAATTGACAAGACAGTTAACTGCAAAGCCCCAAAACTCAAAAACTTGCAGTTTATGCTCAGTCAACTTTTTGGACCATTTTGGATTTTTTCTGTAGTTTTTTATTTATTTTATTTATTTATTTATTTAAGCTAATTTGCTATGTTTTGTTAACTTCAAAAGTAAAACTATTTTAAATATCTCCAGGTTCAGGATAGGTGAAGTAAAAGGTTCAAATAAACCCTATTTTAGTATAATAAAAACGCTGTCAAATGAACTTTTTTTGCTCTTTTTGACCACAGATGGTCAAGATGTTGTAAAACATGACAAATAACAATTTCTGGGGTCAGAATTGTATTGAAAAATGTGTCCATTTGTCTGTGAGTTATTTACATCAAAAGTTATGCCACTTTAAATCATATTTAGACTTTTCGGGTTTGGTGCAAAGGGTTAAAAATCAAGCATTTTGGAGATTATTTCAGCTTGGTACCCAATTTAATCTTAAAATAGACAGTTGAATGATAAAGAAATAATATGTTGTGGAAAAAAAAAAAATCACCCTATGCGCTTGAGAAAACGAAAAAATAGTTGATCCTCTACACATCTTTGGCCATTTTTTGCTATTTTTGTCCAGAAATAAGGTCAATATGTTGTCAAATGTCAAAAATAACCATTTTATTAAATTCCTGGGGTCAGAATTGTATGGGAAAATGTGTTCATTTGTCTCTGTATGTTGTTTACTTCTAATGTTATGCCACTTTCTATATCACTTTTAGATTTTTCGGGTTCTGGTCGGGTGCAGCAAAGGGTTAAAAAATAACCCTTTGGGGCATTATTTCAGCTTGGCACCTGGCAGAATATGAAAATAGACACTTTAAGGATTTAAAAAAATCAGGTGGCATAAAAAAAGCCAGGGGTACGCATGGACCCCTATTTCCATCTAGACTAGTCTTCATGTGGGATGACAGCAGTGTGTTTGTGGAAGCTGTTATACAGGGTTCCTTTCTATATAGCACTGTGGACTGAATCTTACAGAATTGATTTGTATCAGCTGCAGTACCTATCTACAATCGTCTGGCAATTATTGAACAGCATAATAGCAGACAAAGTCAGAATGTAACATGCATGTTAATAGTTGGATTGGAAAACTAGTCATTTACATAATAAGCATCTAGCTATTTATACTCAGATCTGTAATATGGTCTGGAATATTGAAATGGAAAGAGTTTACGTGTTCAAAAATGGTCTTGGTCTCTGTCTCACCTGGGAATTGACCAAATTCTTGATTGATCTGGACTTTATGTCAGAACACTCTTGTATGGCCTATGACTTGTTTTCTGTTTAAGTAATCCTGTTTGTGTAATCCAATATTAATGGATGGTGAATAATAGTTTGTGTTCAACACCACTTATTCACCAGAACTAATTGTCTTGAAAAAGTATTTGCGATTTGTAGAACTGCTAAACTTAGCAAATATTTAAACAGAACAAATCTCACTATTTTTAGGGTCAAAAGCTGAAGCAGGTGGAGTGGGAGCCATGCAGACTATGGTATGTACCACTTCTCATATGTAACACATCGTCAATTAGTTTTAACAAGTACAAACTTTTGACTTACCGGTATGTTAGTTAGTACATGTCAAAGTTTGTCTTAATAGCTGTTAAATGGGTGGTCAGTATTTGCTCTTGTATTTTAATATACAGAAGCCAACACAAAGTGTCTTAGTGACGTGTTAGGCCAAAACCTACCCTCAGAAGAGCTTCATGATCTTTGACATAGATTTTCTTAGACTTTCTATTCTACTGGGGGCAGGAGGATGGAGCTCCATTCATCCAAAATGTATGCTTTCATGTGGTGTTTTGATAATGTTGGATCTTGGTGGGCCAACATCTCAATAAGACACTTTGTTGTTTTTTCCCTTAATTTGTCAGTCTGCAGTGTATCTGATTTGCCAATAACACCTAGGCCTGTCGCAATAATCAATATATCGACTTATTGCGCAATATACTGTATGTAAATTACCTCACTTTTTGATGACGCAATATATCGGCCATTATATTAACTTCAAAATAAATGTCAGCGTGTTTAATTCTCCTTATGCCTTTCTTTTGCAGCTTCTCTTACATATTTTTTTCTACTTTTTGTTAGGAAATGATTATTTACTATTTATTAATATTTTTAAGGTATCTAATATGTGGATACTTAATTCCCATGATCTAAATATTCTTAAAAATTAAACCATTTGTTGTCATTTGGAAGTGTTTAGGTCTTCTTACATTATTATGCCATTACATTATAATTATATATTCAGTCGCATAAAATGGTCTTTAAAATGACAATATCGCTTATCGTAATTATTTCAGGGCAATATATCGCATAACAAAAATTTATCATGACAGACCAACTAACACCTACTATTGCAATTACACTGAAAATAGTTATTAACAATAATGATTAAGTTATTATTGCCAAACTAAACACAGCCACACAGCCTGCATTGCGTGAAATACTTACTCCAAACTCGTGGCCCTGCCACCGCACATGCACGCTCCCCTCTGCACTGAAGTCTAACATGTGGAACTACTGAGCTCAAAGAGGTGTACAGGGGATAGGTTATGTGAAGATTTATAGACAATTTAGAAGTGTATTCTCTGATGAACTGATGAACCAGTGTAGAGATCTGAGGACTGGAGCAATGTGTTCATGTTTGGGACA
Source organism: Carassius auratus (assembly GCF_003368295.1). NCBI lineage: Eukaryota > Metazoa > Chordata > Actinopteri > Cypriniformes > Cyprinidae > Carassius > Carassius auratus. The sequence continues at coordinate 183,811 of NW_020528758.1, forward strand.
CAGTGTTTTGGACTAGCTGAAGACACACAACCTGAGATTTACTGTAGATATACCGCAATATAAGGGATTCCAGTAATCTAGTTCAGAAGTAACAATTGCATGAACAGCCATTTCTAGAGTTTTAGGAGTGAGAAAGTCTCTGATTTTAACAGGAAAGATGTTGTTTCTTTTTATCTACTATCTTTTATCTAAGCTCCTGGTAGGACAAAGAGTCAAGTTACAGATTTAAAATGGTATTCATTCAAAAAACCCTGCGCATTCAAAGGCAACATGATAGAGAAACTAGGTATTTGTTAAAAAAAAAAAAAATAAGTGTGTGTACATACATATGAAGTTTACTCTGTTGTAAAATCCAACATATGCTGGTTAGGTGTATGTTTAGAAGCATGTTGCTGGTTTTAGCTAGTTTAAGCTGGTCCTTAGCAACTAACTCCTGCTCAGGACCATTTTAGGACCAGCTCAAACCAGCTCAAACCAGCTCAAACCAGCAGACATGATTCAAAAGATACCGAACCAGAATATGCTGTTTATTCAACATGGCAGTGGATGTGGATGCCTTATATGCCTCATGTAGTTAAACTGGAGCTCTTTTAAATTAAGTTTCTCAAACTAATGTTATCTGAGACATTTTTATTTCTTATTTTAGTACACCATTGTCATAAATATATCCTTGAAATGGTTTGTTACTGCAGTACTGCATTACTTTAATTACTATTAATTAACATTAATAACTGGATCATTATATTTACTGTCAGCTTGTGATCTTCTTTTACGATAGATGTTGTCTTAAAGTACAATGTGGACTTCACATTTCTCATTTTAGAGTCACTAGAACAAAATGCAGTCAATTGATGAATGCTTTAAAATAAAAAATGTTCAAAAGATGACAGACTGAGCCGCTGGCTGAACAGAAAGGAAGAAATACACTTGAGAGTATTGTGCATAGCAAATAGTGATTCTTGTAAGAAACATAACAGATTATAGAACATGGTAACAACACATTTTCTACTTCTGCATTTTTGACTAACATTAGCCTACTGTGATGTAATGAAACCCCTCTAAAACATAGCTATTGGTAAACAGATACAGGAGTCTTAATATGTGTCTACAGTTTGTCTGCATAACCAAAACATCTAATTGCATCCTTCCTTTTTGTGTTACAGTGGAAAGAAGTGGCCATTGGAGTGGGTGGCAGATGTAGACACTGTTTAGTTTTAATTTCCACAGGTTCCCAATGTGCTGGATTCCTCTTTATTTTATTTATATATTTATTTTCTTCTGTTGTAATAATAAATAATACTTTGTTTGTTCCATACATCAGTTGTTAACACTTTTGAGTGAGTTTATGAGTTTTCATTATACTGTTTCTGCACTTTCTTAAATCTTTTTTTCTTTATTCTCAGACACACTGTTTATTTTAGTCTACTTAGTTCTTTGAGCATCCAATACAACATAACATGTATCAGGGAGTTTGTTCAGAGAATGGTCTCATAAAATAAATAAATAACATGTTCATAGTGGTTGATCCTTAACTTGTCTTTATTTATCACATATTTTGTATACACGTTTCATCTATATCCAGCTATGGAAATGCCTTGGCATTTAGCTCCTTGATTTCTAAATGACAACCTGTTACGACATCTTTATACAAAGCTTTTTTACATGGGAAATAATCAAGTCCCAGACAGCAACATAGTGTTGGCCCAGATCCGGCCCACATCTGGCCCGCATGAAATCCATGTGGGCCAGATGTGGGCCAGACTTGGGCCGAAACTGCTTGCTGTCTGGGGTAAATGTTTCAAATATATATATATATCAAATAATGACACCATCATTTAAAATAATTGTAACTTTCAAGTCTGTCCATTTGCATCGTTAGCTTTATACCAATAAAAGGGTTTTTAAAAGCTGTTGTTAGTGAGCTCATAAAATATTGTACATATGTGTCTTGTGTCATGATGGCGTATTGTTTGTGACTGCTCTGTTCTGGATGTTCCCCTTCCTCTTCAGATGGCACTGTTATTACTGTAAATTACTTTTACTAAGATTACTCCAAACAGATGTCTTTCCATTAGCAGGGTAATTTACAGAATTATATTTATATTCTTAGCATTCACATAACAGTTACACTTGTAATAAAACATTTTTTTAATTACTTGAGCATGGGACTTCTGAAAGATTTCACGTGAGCTGAGGAGTCATCCTAGTCAGCTGTACTTTTGTCCCAACTGGTCTGCATACTGTCTTTTGGTGTTTTCATGTGCAAAACTCACTCTTAATGTAATAAGCAAATCATTTTACTTAATTGCTCTTGGAGATAAGGGAAGGTTAATAACTATACATTAAATTTACATTTAGTAATTTAGCAGACACTTTTATTCAAAGCGACTATAATGGCATCTGTAAAGTAAATTAGACAATGATTGTGTATATAGCCAATTAGCCATATGACCACAGCATATATAGTAGCATGCAATATTTAACTGTTGCTGATTTGAGCGCTCCTCATATCTCTAATGATACTGTGATGTATTTTTTATTGCAACTTACCCCCGTACTTAAAATCATAAATACGATTAATTTGAGAACACTTTTTCTGGAGATTACAATTTTAATTGGGTCAGGGCAGGGGTGTCCAATCCTACTCCTGGAGGGACACTGTAGTGCAGAGTTGAGCTCCAACTCCATTTATTCACACTTAAACCAGTTAATCAAGGTCAGACTAGGCATAATAGAAACTTCTGGTCAGGTGTGTTGAAGCAGTTTGGAACTGAACTCCAAAGGATGAAAAACATTTCAAGAGGTCCACAGTGACATTTGTGATTCTAATAAGTCAAAATAAATTTTTCATTAAAGAATTCGTCTTTTATGTCCAGTAATGACATTTTAATTCATGTTTATAAAATAGATAATTTCATGTCTCTTTGAAATGCATGCATGACACAAAGGCTGAGTGGGAAGAGTGAAAATTAAAATGTTGTCATTGGACTGTCAGGAATCTGGAAGGAGGACCCAAATGCTGAGTGAGTAACAAGGGTTTATTGACAGAACAGATCGATACAAGAGGGTTGTGAAGTGCACAAGTGATACTACAACAGGAACACAGTAAACAGAGACAGTTAGGGAAGGCCACAGGAACAGCTTCAGTCATCAACTGGCAGAATAACAGAAGAGGGGGCGGCAAGACCAGGCTGATGAAGACCAAACAACCATAGAGCAGAGCTCAGATACTCATTGACCACCAACTCTGAAGCAGACCAAGTGCCAGGCAGAAACATAATTACCCCACAGTAAGAACAAATAAAGAGTAACTTAATAAGAAAGAGATAATTACCAACTTAAACCAACGGACCCATACTCAGCCACATCCACAGACAGAGACAAGGCGTGAGAATGACCACGAACCGGCAAATACTTCTTCTTCTTTGTGCTTATTTGGCGGTTCGCATTCTTAAAAAGAGCATTACCGCCATCTACTGTGGGTAATAGATCAGAGACAAAATACACTAGACTAGATCACCACTACCAGAACAATCAGGACTCGTGCTTTCAATGTTGCTGCGTGTTCAGCTCCTCCATCTACGGAAAAGTCCATCTCATTCCAGAGAGGGATGCTGTAACAAAAAAACAAAAAAATGTATACATTTATAACCCTTCTATAGTCTATGGATCAAATTGGTTCTTCTTAAAAACTTTTTTTAATTAAAAATTATCCTTAATGTTAATTGCTGATTACCTACCATCTGCAGTTCTTCTCTTAGCTTACTTCTTTCCTCTGAATATTTATTACACTTAATTAGTACATGCTCCACTGTTTCTCGTATTCCACACCAATCACACAAACCTGTATGATGTTTCCCTGTTATTTGCATTGTTGAATTAAGTCCTGTGTGTCCCAATCTTAATCTAGAAATAATACAGTCTTTCTTCCTTTTTCCCCTTGACTTCCTTCCTCTACCTACCACTGGTTGTATTGAATGTAAATGTCTACCCTTTTCCTCATTGTCCCAGTACATTTGACAATTATTATTTATCTCCCTTTTAATTATTGATTTGATTTCTAATTTATTTAATTTATCTAATTGATTTCTATATTTAATTTCCATATCCATAGTTTCTTTTGCCATAGCATGTTTTGCTAACTTGTCTGCTGCTTCATTCCCTGCTACTCCAGTATGTGCCGGAACCCATAAAAACTGAACTATCTTATTTTCTATCTTATTTTCCTGTTGCATCATTACTTAAACCCATTTCATTTATTTTATTAATTGCTACCATAATTGCTAGTAACTCTCCTGTAAACACAGATACATGATCTGATATTCTTTCCCCTCTCGCCACTTTCAATCTGGGTATGATGGACGCTACCCCCACCTCTTCCTTTTGTGGATCCTTAGATGCATCTGTGAAAACATGTACATATTGTTCATACTTACTCCCAATATACTCTTTTGTCATCTCTGCCTCCAACATCCTCCCATTTTTATCTTGCCTTGATTACAATAATAATAAATCTACATTGGGTTGAGGTAATATCCATAATGGTATTGTTGGTAATATTACTGCTGGAATAACACTGTACTCATTTAATTTCATATCCTGAACTAAATCCTTAATGATCCAACCAAAATTGTTAACTTTCCCTTTCCCATGTTCCCAACATGTTTCAAGTATACCTTTTGTTGGATGACTATCCTTCTGCCCTTTTAGATTAACCCAGTATGCCAGTGTCAATTGCTTCCTTCTTAAGTGAATTGGCATCTCCCCATCTCCACCTGTAATGCTGAAACAGGAGAGGAAGGGTAAGCTCCACAACATATTCTCAACGCTTGAGATTGAATTCGCTCTAACTTTCCTAACTGTGACTTAGCTGCTGTTCCGTATGCAGTACAACCATAATCTAATATTGCTCTTATCATTGTTGAATAAATTGTTTTTAATGCCACTCTGTCAGCCCCTCATTCTCGTCCTGAAATACACCTCATTACGTTTAATATCTTCTTACACTTTTCCTCCATCTTGTTTATATGTACACTCCATGTAGCTTTGGCATCAAACCACATTCCTAAAAATCTTATATCTTTAACTTGTTCTATTTCTTTATTATATAACTTCATCTTTAAATCAATACTTGACCTTTTATTTGTAAAAAATATATATTTCGTTTTCTCCACTGAAAATTTAAAACCCCAGTTATAAGACCATTTCTCAACACTTTTTAACACTGCTTGCATTTTATTAACAATATATTCTACATTCCTACCTCTAAACCACAGCGCTCCATCATCCGCGAACAGTGATTTATTTATATTCTTATCTATTGTTGCAAATACATAATTTATCATAATAATAAAAAAACAAAGAGCTTATGACACTACCCTGCGGAGTTCCATTCTCAATTATTCCTTTCCTTGATATATATTCCCCAATCTTTACTTTAATATTTCTTTCCATTAAAAACTCTTTAATCCAATTATATAATTTTCCGTCTGCTCCAATTTGATCTAATTTGATCAAAAAACCTTCCTTCCATAGCATATCATATGCTTTTTCTACGTCAAAGAAAACTGCTACTAGAGTTTCTTTATTTATCAAAGCTTTCCTTATATCTGAATCCAAATTAATAATTGAGTCCATTGTACTTTTTCCCTGTCTAAAACCATTTTGATATGGGGAAAAAAATTATTCTTCTCTGTATGATACATTAAACGTTCTGTAATCATTTTTTCCATTACTTTACCTAAATGTGCTGTCAACGCTATCGGTCTGTAGTTTAGTGGAATACTTGGATCTTTACCTGGTTTTCTAATAGGAATTATTACAGCTTCTTTCCAATTCTTAGGTAACGTCCCTTCTTCCCATACCCTGTTGTAAAACTCTAGAATAACTTTAAGAGATTCTTCACTTAACTTTTTAACATTACATAACTAATTCCATCCTGTCCTGGAGTTGACGCTTTTGTGTTTTTTAATGCCCTCTTCAATTCTGAATATGAAAAAGGCACATCTAGAATATTATTTGTTACTCTTTTTTTCCCTAAAAGAAATGGATGTTCTTTTAATAACTTCTCCCTCATTTCCTTACATTCCTTCATCAAATTATTCGAACTATTTATTTTTGAAAATTCTTTTCTAAACATTTCTGCTTTCTCCTCATCACTTATTGCTATTTCTCCTCCACTACTTAACACAGGATACTCATATTCTCTTCTAATGCCACTCATCTTTTTAATCATACTCCATACTTCCCCTATTGGAGTATTTTTCCCAATTTTGTCACAATATGCTCTCCAATATTCTTTCTTCACTTCCCTTATTGTTCTTCTAGTTTCTGCTTGTGCCTTTTTATATATTATCATGTTTTCCCAATTGTGAGTTTTCCTTAGAATTTGAAATGCTTTCCTTTTCCTCTTAACTGTTATTGCACACTCCTCGTTCCACCATGGGAATATTTTCCCCTCCCTTTTTCCTTTGTTTTTCGGAATGCATTCTCTTGCAGCATTCTGTATCACTGATATTATTTCTGTATATATTCTTTCAATTATTATTCTTTCTTTCATCTTGATCATTTTCAAAGCTTCCTCACATATTCTTTCAAATTTTTCCCAATCTGCCTTCTCATATTTCCACTTTCCTGTATTTACTTTCTTTATCTTCCTTATTTCATTATTTACAATTGTACTTAATATTGGAAAATGATCACTACCCACTGTACAATTTAATACCTCCCAATTTATTATTCCCCCTAATTCATTAGAAACAATAGTTAGATCAATTGCTGATTCCCTCCCTAAATTTACATCCATACGAGTTTTTGTTCCATCATTTATACAAACTAAATTCTCCTTTTCCATTACCTCTTCAATGACCATACCATTTGTATCTGTCAATAAACCTCCCCATAAAGTATTATGGGCATTAAAATCCCCACACCATATTTCTCTTTTTTTTTCTCTTAATCCTTTTATTGCTCCCATACTTTCTTGTGTTATTTTTTTTACACGGATTATACAAGTTTATTATAACATAATTCATATTTCATAATATCGTTTCCCCTTTCTCCAAAACTCTATATGGTATTCCCTCTTTTACAAAACTGACACATCCTCCTCCTTTTCCTTCTACCCGATCTCTTCTCACACTTATGTATCCTTTCAAGACAAATTCTAATCTAGGATTCAACCATGATTCTTGAATACATATCACATCTGGATTATCTTTCATTTGGTTTATATACCCTTTAAATTCTTGTCCATTAGCATACAGGCTTCTAGCATTCATTGTAATAGAGCTAACATACTAGCCTACCCCTAAGGGTGTACTCACACTAGCCAGTTTGAACTGTGCCCGAGTGCGTTTGACCACCAAAGCGCGGTTTGTTTGACTAGTGTGAGTGCTCCAAACCGTGCCCGGGCGCGGCTCGATTGGCCGGCCCTGGCCCGCTTGGAAGAGGTGGGCCAGGGCACGGTTCAGTTGGACTCGGGCGCGGTTCGCATGCAGGGTGAGCGCTAACCGTGCCGGAGCACGGAAAAGGACGCGTTGCGTCACGGTTTTGCGACGCTCCAAAACCAACATGGCAGGGAAAGGGTCGCTTTGGTCTACGGCAGAGGTGCAAAACGCATAAAAACTAAAAACTGCAAAGTCCTTGCTGCATTTCAGCTGGTACCTTGCAAACATCCTCATACGAGCAGCACGATTACGTGAAAATTTTCACGCCGCTAAGGCGACACATCTGTTTAACAACAGGCTGTGAGAGGGCTGTGGACCAAACGACACAAAATTATCCACAAAGAAAACAGAGCGATGGACTCCATTGTGTTCAGAGAGCGCCGATCTTCCTGTTTATCCCGAAACCGTCGCACCATAATGACGTAAGCGTGCTCCGGCATGAATGCTGAAACCCTATATGTGAGTGCAGGCCAGAGGGGGAGTGGGGAGGGGGGACAATCGTACTCCGGCCCGGTTCATGGCAACCATGCCTAGTGTGAGTACACCTTAATTCCTGACTTGACTGAGATTCTGTAAGGTTTTTCATTATGTCTTCACATTTCAATCCTTTTATATCTAGAAATCTCTCTGCCACTTTTACTATTATTTGTAGCTTTTCTGTTCTCCTTTCTGTTTGCGCTGTACAATTAATTACTTCCCCAATAAAGAGCACAACATTTCTCTTAGTAACTATCATTGCATCTTCATCTACCTTCATCCATTCTTCCTGTATCTTCATTTATTTTCCCATACTCCACTTTCTCAGTTCCACTTTGTCTATATCTATCATTTACCGCTTTCACAGCTTCAGCATATGTCCCATTATTCTTTGACTTTTCCTGTTGAACTTCCACTGCCTTTTTCCTCACCTCACAACCTCCATATGCCGCATTGTGATTACCTCCACAGTTGCAACACTTCAATCCAACTCCCTCTCCACACTTCCCAAATTCATGCTCTCCTCCACAACGCGCACACCACATTTTAGACTTACACACTAACGCAGTATGTCCATAATGTTGACAATTATAACACCTCAAAGGAGGGGCTATATACTGCCTTATCGGGTAACTGATATAACCCAACTTAATCCGATCTAGTACTTTTTTTCTCTCCAATTTTAGACGTACTGATAAGTTATCCATTCTTTTACCTTCTCTGCTCATTTGTAGTCGGACTGCTTCTATGACCTTTACCCCCTCCAAATTATCTTTTAATTCCTCCATCGTAACTCCTAACGGAATTCCATTTATTACTCCGGACACCCATGACTCTTGTCCTACAATCCTGTAACTCATTACTATCTTTTTCCCAGTTGTCTTTATTTTTATGGCTTTATTTTTTTGTTCCTCATTTCTACATGCTATCATTAAAGCTCCATCTCTCCTACCAGCTTTTTCAGTTCATATGTCAACTTCAATGGATTAACTCCTAATACTCCTAAATCTCCTTTAAACTTCAGTATTATCCTAAATTCCCTATTGACATTATTGCCCTCATCCCCCTCTTCCTCACTAGCTATTGAACTACTTTCTGATATTTCCTCTTTACCTTTTTTCCTGTTTTTGTTAACCTTTTTTCCTGTTCTGGCCATATTCCATCCTGCCTCCATATCATCCTCCTCTTCACCTGTTTCTCCCATTCTTAGAGTCTCTGATCCATTCCCAGTTCGATTTCCTTGATTCCTCATATTATACGTATTCTTTGACTTATTTGAATTGGCCGCCATATGCCGCCACTCCGCCACGTCTCACACACCGGATGTCCTGTCAAGATGGCGTTACACCGCCACCGGCAAAGACAATAGGGCAAGGGGCACTATAAATGGGGAGGAAAACACTTGAGGGACAGGTGAGCACAATTAGACAAACAAGAGGGTGTGGTAAAGAGGAAACAAGGAGGAGGGGCTAAGGAAACACATGGCCAAGAAAACGATCAACAAAGCCATGTGCTGACACAAGACATAGACACAAGAAACAAAACACAAGACAAACAGTGCCAGTTCAAAACCCTGACATAGGACTAAACCAAATACATCATTGTAAAGGTCTTGATCAGCAGAGTAACAGCATGCCATTGCCGAAGGCTGTACATTGCTCCTACTTTGAAATATTGACCTCTGCACTTTGACATTGATGCATGTTGTGAGCCTTATAATTAAGCAACTGAAGGGGCCACAATGATTAGACCAACTGTTATACAAAGCACTTGAACTATTCCACTATGAGGGCTACCTTTGGGTGTGATCACAAATAAGGGCTATCACAAAAAAAATGTCAAAATTGAATTTCATCTAGTTATCATTCACAATTTCAAATTCTGAACAGCCTAATGTGTTTCTCATCCCATACCCCTGAATGCACTTTAAGTTTTATGTTCCAGACATCCAGTCATGAGAAAGAATTCCCTGTTGTAGCGGATTACAAAGTGATAGACTGTGTGACAGAGTGAAATATATATGTCTGTGTAATTATATTTGAGTCCATTTAAAAGGTTAATACAGTGTAAATATGTTATTTAAGTAGTTTTGTGTTAATCAGTGATCAATCAGTTTAGTCCAACAAATCTGCGATCGATTCCTGCTGCCTTGTCAACCAGTAGGGAGAGAACTCGTGGTGTTTCTCCATTACACATAAAGTTATCAGTGGAGAAGCATCGTGGAGTTTGACTTATTAATTATCTTCCCTTTTTCCGAGTTTTAAATTGTAGGTTAGAGAAATCGAAAACCGCAACGACCGCGGAAATGGGAAATGAGACACGGGATGCAATTCGCTCTGTTATGGAGAACATTCAACTCTTTTTCAAACTGAAGCCAGAACAAGAAGAGTATTTAACAACAGGTTTACAGTGGAAGTTCAATCATAGATTTGAGTTTGATGCATGATGTCTGTGCTTCGATGTGGCTGTACAGGCGCATAACATACGTCTAACTTAACGTATCTGATTGGCTTACAGTAACCAATGATTTTAAACTTCAGACAAGCGCCCCTAGCGAGAGAGAAAACACTTCTCTATTATGCCATTCCAGACAAGCAAAGTGAAGTAGCAGAGTCTGGTATTAACAGGCTAGTGAAACAGTAGGCCAGAGTGAAATCACTGAAAGAGATAAATTACAAAAGGAGTTAGACGAGCTAAAAAGTACAATGAAAAAAAAACTAAGTTTAACCCAACAATTAGAAGAGGTAAGCACAAAACAAAGTATTATTCAGCCTCAATTACAAATTGCTGCCCTGCCGCAACAGTCAGTCAATGCCCAACACTCAAGCTCACCTTGGCGCAAAGATTTTAAAATTTCTGGACAAATCGGAGACCCAGGCCAAAGAGAGAAATTAAGTTTTTCAAGTTTGGCACATCAAATTGAGAACGGTCTGAGCAGAGGCTACCCAGAGTGTGAGATTGCGGATGCAGTTATTCGTGCCATCTCTCCAAGCTTACAGTTACGAAGCTATTTAGAAGGAAAGCCAAATCTGACTCTTCCTACACTAAGACGAATTCTGCGCTCTCACTTCCAAGAAAAGAGTGCCACTGAACTGTATAAGCAACTTACCTCTGAATGCCAGGGTAACAAAGAGACACCACAGAATTTCCTTATGCGTGTTCTTGATTTGCGCCAGAAAATCTTGTTTGCGTCTCAAGAAGCAGAATCAAGCCTCAAGTATGATCCAGCATTAGTTCAAAGCATGTTTTTACATACAGTACTCACCGGTCTCCAAAATGACAGTGTTAAAGTAGATATGCAACCCCTCCTTCTTGACACACAAACCACAGATGAGGCTCTGTTGGAGAAATTAAACATTGCTTGTGCTAATGAGGCAGAAAGACAAAAGAAAAAGAAAACCAATGTGCAGCACACAACAACTGTTGTCCATGCAGTTCAGTCTAGTGATGTAACCATTGATAAGAAATCCAGTGCAACTCAAAGTGCACCAAATTCATCTTCCCATGTGCTGTCAGAACTGAAAGAACTGAAAACTGATGTAGCTTCACTCAAATCACTCAGCGCTGAAATATCTCAAATCAGAGAAACAATGCAGCAACCAGTTTTCGCCTCACCACAGTGTCTTGTTCCTGCACAGGGAGTTCCTGAAAGAGAAGTAATTCAGTGTCAATTGCAGCCACATTGGGCATCACCGGGCACCAACCAAATGAGAGTGAATACTCAGTTTCCACCCCAGTATATAACCCGACAATACTATGCACCCCCTACTCGTACCCAAGCAAGAAAATGCTTTAATTGTCAACAACAAAGAACAGAGGACCGTTGCATGCATTGTTTTAGATGTGGCAGTGGTGAGCACTTCCAAGCAGGATGCAGAATCCGTGGCATTAAGCCTTCAAGAGAGAGTCCTTTAAATGGAGAGCAGTTACTCAGGGGCGTAGCAAGCTTTTCAAAAGTGTGGGGGATGGATGTGGTTTGTTTATAAACAATAAAAATGATGAACACATTGACAGAGGGGTACAAAATGCAGGGCTTAAAGTTCTCTGGCACTGTGCGGGATTTCCGGCTTGCAGTGTTTGGCTGGGAAAAAAATAATCCTACATTAAAAAAGAAAGAAAAAAGAAAAAAAAATTAGAAAAGGGGAGAAAAAAAACGCAAAATCAGAAAAGGGGAGAAAAAAACGCCCACACAAAGCTTTTTCTCTGGTGGTATAAATAATGTAACAATTTACTGTTTTTAAACATTAAAATAATATACACTTTTTTTCATAGTTCTTCAACAGGTACGCAAACAATATCCCAATAATAGCAATTAGCATTAGTCTAAAAAACGAAAAATAATACCGAAAACACTCGACATGTCAACAAAACGATTAACAGAACATCTTCCCAAACACATATAAAGCTTATTTAAAAACCTCTAAAGCATAAACACTCATTCAAAGTACCTGGAAAAGGGAGATGTAAATAACCATAAGTTCCCGCCTCCTCAGCACGAGCTGACCGATAACACCATAGACATCATATGGATAACACCCCAAGAGAGGCGGGACTTAAGGCAGAACAGCCAATCATCAGCCGATCACACTCAAAGCCGGTGTCAGGTTTGAGAGGGAGGGGGGAGGAGGCAGCCGCGGCGAGCGCAGACACAGAGCGGTCAGAGAAACGGAGGAACGACTGTAGTAAGGCGTTTGTGCAAAACTGCGGAAAAACTGCAGAAAATGTGCGGGTGTCGAACCCTCTCACCGGGAAAAGTGTGGGTGTTAAAACCCCCACATCCCCCACGGGTGCGACGCCCCTGCAGTTACTTCCGCGGGACAGGGAGTAACCAGACCCACTAACCAGTCCCAAAGATGTGCAGCCTGTGGAAAAACAGAGAAGCAAATGAAGCAGTGTTCACGATGTAAAACGATACTGTATTGTTCTAAGATCTGTCAAACTTACCATTGGACTGAACATAAGCGAACTTGTATCAACCCACCAAGACCAGTTTCAAATTCCAACCTGACGATGAGTGTCCATGCCTCCTGTAGCACTCGAGTTAACCAGTATTCTGTGACATCACTAGTTGGAAGGCAATGTCTTGTTGAATGTTACCTGCATGGCCATCAAATTCAAGCACTGTGGGACACAGGCTCTCAGGTGTGTGTTATTGATGAATTGTGGAAACAGGAATACTTACCGGAAGTCCCACTGAGAGATGTTTCTGATATTCTCGAGTCTCCAAATGTGTTGAACCTTGTGGCTGCCAACGGTATTAATATACCCTACATTGGATATGGTGAAGTGACTTTCAGACTAGCATCACAACATCTCACCATACCGAGCTTGTCATTCCCATACTCGTAGCGAGGGGTCAGAACCTCTCACACCCTATCATAGGTTTCAATGTGATAGAAAAATTGTGAACGCCATTGAACAAGTCCAGCCAATTACTGTGAGCAACAACATGCTTGAGAGAACTGTTAAAGCCGCATTCCCCAGCCTAAAGAGGAGCAAAGTCCAGACATTTATCAAACTTGTGAGTGCAGAGAGCTCATGTGAATACACCGTAAAGACGATGAAAGGGCATGCTGTCATTCCCAAACGGAGTATGGTACAGGTCTCATGCCGAGTGTACATGCTGCCAGTTAAGGAGGATAGCACACTCATTTTTGAGCCTGATGTGAATCCTTGCTGGGCAGATGGGCTTGAATTCAAAGAAAGTCTAGTAAGGCTGAAAAAAACAAAAATCGCAATTGAGGTATACAATTATACTGATCACGATATCACTCTGATGGGCCAGACTCCGATTGGTACAGTACAGCTTGTCAAGAATGTCCTTCCTGCTAGTATGTTTGAAGTACCAGAAAACCCTACCGCTGTTGGGGTATGTCCCATCCAGGCTGCGGAGAACTGTCATGACAACACCCATACTGCTTCTTGGGACCTGCCAGTCAATGTTAGCCACCTGAGTGAACATCAGAGACAGTTAGTACAACAAATGTTAAGAGAAGAGTGTCAATCATTCTCTAAATCAAACAAAGAAATTGGGTGTATCAGGAAAAATCCAACTCCTCATACTTGTCTCCAATTGTGTGCGTGAGAAAGAAAGATGGCAGTCTCCGTTTATGTATTGATTATAGGGATCTTAACAGAAAGACTCATCCGGACATACAACCAATTCCAAGGGTACAAGACATTATGGACAGCCTAGGTGGTAATTCCTGGTTCTCTTCACTAGATCAAGGAAAGGCCTACCACCAGGGGTTCATGTCAAAGGAAAGTAAGAAACTAACAGCGTTTGTGACACCCTGGGGCCTGTATGAATGGCTGCGTATTCCTTTCGGGCTGATGAATGCTCCCGCAGCCTTCCAGCGATGTATGGAGGAGTGTTTAGATGGCTTGCGGGATGAGATCTGCATTCCATACCTCGATGACACCTTGGTGTTTAGTAAAACCTTTGAGAACCACGTCCAGGATGTGAGGAAAGTATTGCAGAGGCTTAGACAACATGGTATCAAACTTAAACCGAGCAAGTGTGAGTTTTTCAAACCTGGGTAACTATGAGGGCTACCGCTACCTGGGTAAGATCGTCTCTGCAGAGGGAAGTAAAGTTGATTCTGCAGATACAGAAGCTGTCAGAGCCCTGAAAGACAAACAACCAAAGAATGTGGGTGAGCTGAGGAAAATTCTTGGTCTGCTTAGCTACTACAGACAGTACATTAAAGATTTCTCTCGAATAGCTAGCCCTTTATATGACCTGTTAAAAGTACTCCAGAAGATAATGCTCACCTGAAAATGAGTCAGAGACAATCAAAGACAAAATGCATTAGAACTGGTGTTCCATTGAGTAAGCCCATTACCTGGACTGAACAACATCAGAGCACTCTGGAACAGCTAATTGATTGTCTGCTCCAGCCCCCCGTACTAGCTTTTCCTGACTTTTCACAGCCTTTTATACTGCATACAGACGCGTCAGCTCAAGGGTTAGGTGCAGTATTATACCAGAAACAAAGTGAGAAACTTTGTGTAATAGCTTACGGATCCCGCACTCTAACGGCTGCTGAGAAAAACTACCACCTACACTCAGACAAGCTTGAATTTCTTGCTTTAAAGTGGTCAATCACTGAAAAATTTCGTGATTATTTGTAATATGCGCCAACTTTTACTGTATATAGTGACAACAATCCCCTTACATATGTCCTGTCAACAGCCAAATTGAATGCTACCGGTTTCAGATGGGTGGCTGAATTGGCAGATTTCCACTTCACAATCAGATATCGCCCAGGTCGTGAAAATATTGACGCGGATACACTGTCCCGATTGCCCCTCGAAATAGGTAGTATGATGAAACAGTGCTCTGAGGAGTTGTCATCAGACATAATAGGTGCTACCATTCAGGCTGTAGAAGCTCAAGAAGGACCCAGCATCCCATGGTCAGTCTTGACCAACTGTTCATCTATTCAGTCCTGTCTAGCAGTTCCAACAATTACCCCTTTGTCTGCAAATGTAATAAAAGATGCTCAAATGAATGACCAGGATATCAGTCCTGTATATGAATGCAAATTGTCTGGTACAAAACCAAAAGTGAGAGATCTCAGAACATACAGTTTAAAAACAAAATGTCTGTTTCGTGAATGGTGAAAACTTGCCATTAATCAGGATGGTATCCTCTGCCGAACCACTTCCACACGCACACAATTGGTCCTGCCGGAGAAATACAAAGTAACAGTCTTGCGAGAGCTTCACAATGAAATGGGCCATCAAGGTACAGATCGTACTCTCTCACTCATCCGTGAACATTTCTTTTGGCCACATATGCAGGCAGACATTGAGTATTATGTCACAAAAACATGCAGATGTCTAAAGCAGAAAAAGCCTTGTCATGAGACAAGAGCTCCATTAACAAACATGGTTTCGACCCAGCCGTTTGAATTGATTTCAATTGACTTTCTTCATCTAGACCGCTGCAAAGGAGGTTTTGAGTACATCCTTGTGATAGTAGATAATTTCACTCAATTTGCCCAAGCATATGCCACGACATCCAAGTCAGGTAAAACAGCTGCAGATCGCATATTCAATTATTTTGCCTTAAAATTTGGTTTTCCTTCCCGCATCCATCATGATCAAGGTTGAGAATTCGAGAATCAGTTGTTTGAACAGCTCCAAAAATAATGTAACATCACAGGCTCCAGAACGACCCCATATCAACCGCAAGGCAATGGCCAAGCCGAACGTTTTAACAGGACACTGTTACAAATGCTAAGAACGCTCACAGAAATTAAAAAATCGAACTGGAAAGACTCTCTAAATAAGTTGCTGTATGCTCACAATTGTACCCGCTCAGAAGTCACAGGGTTTTCTCCTTTTTACCTATTATATGGAAGGTCTCCAAGACTGCCTGTCGACATGTTCTTTGGACTGGATTCAGAAGCTCCTACCTTCAGAAAGTGTATGTGGAGAAATGGAAACATGGAATGGAAGAGGCATATAAAATTGCAAGAGAGTGTGCTAAAAAATCTGCTTAAAGGAACAAAAAGAACTTTGACAAAAAGGTGAGGAGCACCACATTGCAGCCAGGTGATCGTGTTCTGGTAAAGAACCTAACACCGCGAGGAGGCCCTGGTAAAATTCGTAATTTCTGGGAAGACAGCATCCATGTAGTTGTGCGACTGATGGGTGGCGAGCTTCCAATTTATGAAGTTAAGCCAGAAAAGGGAAAGGGAAGATCCAGAGTCCTCCATCGCAAGGTATTAATGCCTTGCGAACACTTACCTTTTGAAACTGCTCCGCCTTCAAAGACTGTTATTGAATCTGAAAATCTTGAACCACTACCGACCACAGAGTCTGATGAGTATCCAAATGAGGCCCTGAAACAAGTTCCTGCTTCACTGTCATCCATGGAGAGTGACCAAGAACAAGAGATCAACTTACCTGCTGATGAACACCTTCCTGCTTCCACGCCATCTGCTGAAAGTGACCAAGAGGGTCAAGAGGAGCAAACTTACCAGCTGCCTAGGAGAGAAAGACGCCCACCAAGAGTATTTACCTATAATAATTTGGGTATACCTACTTATAATGTCAGACAATTAAATGCAATCTTGCCGACATCGCAACAGCACATACCGTATGTGTCTGCTCATGGACTGTTGACCTTGTTGCCCCCTGTTGAGCAATACTGTCATTTTCATTTTGTCTATGGAGTCCACTAATGAGGGGCGATGAACTCTTAAATGTGCATTGAGACTGTGAACTTGAGTGACATCTTGAGTTTCTTTGCATTAATACAGTTTGACATCTAGAGAACTGATGGACTGTTTTGTCTTAGGAACATTTAAATGCTGGAAAACGGAACATTGACTGTTTTATTTCTGAGGAATATCTCCTTTAACAGTCTTTGAACTTTGAAATTTTGAGAATTCTATGGAGTGTTTGCCTTTTGGACCGTAGTCCTGGATAGGCTGTTGGACTCATGAAAACCAAAGGAAATATGGACTTTTATTCCATGCCTCTTTAAATTTTTGCACTTGGAATGGACTGTTCTTTTTCATAAGCTGTTGCTTTTAAAGTGTAGTATTTAGTCCATGGACTGTTAAACTCTGACACTATAAAATTTGTGTGAAACACAAATGGGACTAAAAGACTCTTGTGTTAAAGAAAGATAATGTCGAGACGACATTTATTTTGTAGGGGAGTGTGTGACAGAGTGAAATATATATGTCTGTGTAATTATATTTGAGTCCATTTAAAAGGTTAATACAGTGTAAATATGTTATTTAAGTAGTTTTGTGTTAATCAGTGATCAATTAGTTTAGTCCAACAATTCTGCGATCGATTGCTGCTGCCTTGTCAACCAGTAGGGAGAGAACTCGCGGTGTTTCTCCATTACACATAAAGTTATCAGTGGAGAAGCATCGTGGAGTTTGACTTATCAATTCTCTCCCCCTTTTCAGGGGTACAACAACAGCACATTAATTATGTAGTTCTTCCGGTTTGCAAACTAGGGTTGTAAGCAAAAAGAACTATAGATTATAACGGCCTTTGCTAAAAAACAAACAAACAAAAACAAAAAAACAAGCACAAAACGTGTTGTATGATTATATATATATATATATATATATATATATATATATATGAACTCCCGTTCTTTGCAAGGTTCATGTTCGTTGCTAAAGTCACTGTGTTAAAAACTACCATTCACACCTTGGCCAATTTTAGAGTCTCCAGTTAACTAGTTATATTATTTTCTCTTGGTTAAAAATGATAACTTATAGGTTTTTAATAAAGAAAACACCAAAAATAATGGAAATTATTTTTAAATTATACATCACTTTTCAAAGTAAAAACTGACATGCATTGGTTGACATTGTTTTTTTAAGACTAGTTCAGCATGAACAGTTCAACAGTTTTATAGTTACCTGAAGTAACATGGCAAAATTGTTCTTTTGTTGGCATGGTAACAGAAATAATAACAGGACACACTACAAAAAATATTTAATGTAGTGTACAGTAAATGGTTCACTCCTAAAGTGACCAAAATACCTGTGAATAACATTATACAGGAGTGTACAGTATAAAACAATCTGAAAGCATTAAATTAGTGAAATTGTAATATGTAACATAGATTTTTAATGTATGTAATGTAGGGAGAATAGATTATGAACGGTTTTAAAGGTGATAATGTTGACAAGATGGCTGGTGTAATTCACAAGCTGTAGCACCACAGTTGCATGTAGAAATATTCTGTGAAACACTGGAGCTGGAGGGGAACTTAACCAACCTGCTGTTTGTAAGAAGAGTTTTGGAGAAGCACATTAAAAAATATAAAAGCACTGTATCAGACATCCAGTACACTTCAAAATAAAGCGTGTTGTTTTTCTTGAAACACACCTGCGATCCACTCACAACTGACACACATTCTTCAACACATCCATTGAGTCAGTATTGTTGAACTATTGATCAGCTGACTTTACTGAAGAACTGCAGACCATTTTAAGATCCAGCCACAAGGAATCTGCAGTATAAAAAGAGGATACCCAGTGGATCTCGAAGTGAGTGTGGTTTTATTGTCGTATTTACTCTTCTCTGATCATTCAATTGATCCATGACTTTTTAATCACTAAAGGTCAAAGGAAAGTAATTTGAGAAACTAATAAAAATCCTGAAACAAACATGTGATTTATAGACTTTTGTAGCCCTAATTATAAAAAACTATTCCAAGTCTCTAAGCCCAGCCAATTAGCGTTTTTTTTTTTTTTTATGGCCACCTTTTTTTCTCTTTTTGTCAAATTCTGACCCAGAAAAATGTAAATAAAAAAATACACATTAATCAAACTATTACGTTCATAAAAAGGATATATAGCAGTGGTTGGGTACGAACCCAGTCTCCCCAAAAGCTTCACACAGAAAGAAGGTATAAGAAAAGTTCATTTCTGATGTCATTGTGCCGATGTTCCCCGTCAGCTTTCTGAGCTCGGTGCAGTGCTGTCTCATCTCCCTCATCACAATCAGTCTTTCCTCTTCAAGACACACTTTTGACATGTACACATCAAACTCTTCTTCTTGGTACCCAGATAGCAAACATATCCGGGCCTCATCTGGGCCAACTATGGCACATCTGGCTCAGTTCTGGCAGCGGCAGAGGTTATATGGGCCATCTCTGGCCCACACACATCAAGCCGGTTTTAGTTTGAGTTGTGGCATGCTGTTTCTGGGCCAGATCTGGCCCGTGTGCAACAAACCGGCTTTAATTTGAGTCGTGGCTTGCTGTGTGTGGGCCAGATCCGGCCCGTGTGTGACAACCGGCTTTAATTTGAGTCGTGGTTTGCTGTTTCTGGGCCAGATCTGGCCCGTGTGCGACAAACCGGCTTTAATTTGAGTCGTGGCTTGTTGTGTGTGGGCCAGATCTGGCCCGTGTGTGACAAACCGGCTTTAATTTGAGTCTTGGCTTGCTGTGTGTGGGCCAGATCTGGCCCGTGTGCGACAAACCGGCTTTAATTTGAGTCGTGGCTTGCTGTGTGTGGGCCAGATCTGGCCCGTGTGCGACAAACCGGCTTTAATTTGAGTTGTGGCTTGCTGTGTGTGGGCCAGATCTGGCCCGTGTGCGACAAACCGGCTTTAATTTTAGTCGTGGCTTGCTGTGTGTGGGCCAGATCTGGCCCGTGTGCGACAAACCGGCTTTAATTTGAGTCTTGGCTTGCTGTGTGTGGGCCAGATCTGGCCCGTGTGCGACAAACCGGCTTTAATTTGAGTCGTGGCTTGCTGTGTGTGGGCCAGATCTGGCCCGTGTGCGACAAACCGGCTTTAATTTGAGTCGTGGCTTGCTGTTTATGGGCCAGATCTGGCCCGTGTGCGACAAACCGGCTTTAATTTGAGTCGTGGCTTGCTATGTGTGGGCCAGATCTGGCCCGTGTGACAAACCGGCTTTAATTTGAGTCGTGGCTTGCTGTGTGTGGGCCAGATCTGGCCCGTGTGCGACAAACCGGCTTTAATTTGAGTCGTGGCTTGCTGTGTGTGGGCCAGATCTGGCCCGTGTGCGACAAACCGGCTTTAATTTTAGTCGTGGCTTGCTGTGTGTGGGCCAGATCTGGCCCGTGTGCGACAAACCGGCTTTAATTTGAGTCTTGGCTTGCTGTGTGTGGGCCAGATCTGGCCCGTGTGCGACAAACCGGCTTTAATTTGAGTCGTGGCTTGCTGTGTGTTCGCCAGATCTGGCCCGTGTGTGACAAACCGGCTTTAATTTGAGTCGTGGCTTGCTGTGTGTGGGCCAGATCTGGCCCGTGTGTGACAAACCGGTTTTAGTTTGAGTCGTGGCTTGCTGTGTGTGGGCCAGATCTGGTCCGTGTGCGACAGACCGGCTTTAATTTGACTCGTGGCTTGCTGTGTGTGGGCCAGATCTGGCCCGTGTGTGACAAACCGGTTTTAGTTTGAGTCGTGGCTTGCTGTGTGTGGGCCAGATCTGGCCCGTGTGCGACAAACCGGCTTTAATTTGAGTCGTGGCTTGCTGTGTGTGGGCCAGATCCGGCCCGTGTGCGACAAACCGGCTTTAATTTGAGTCGTGGCTTGCTGTGTGTGGGCCAGATCTGGCCCGTGTGTGACAAACCGGTTTTAGTTTGAGTCGTGGCTTGCTGTGTGTGGGCCAGATCTGGCCCGTGTGTGACAAACCGGCTTTAATTTGAGTCGTGGCTTGCTGTGTGTGGGCCAGATCTGGCCCGTGTGCGACAGACCGGCTTTAATTTGACTCGTGGCTTGCTGTGTGTGGGCCAGATCTGGCCCGTGTGTGACAAACCGGTTTTAGTTTGAGTCGTGGCTTGCTGTGTGTGGGCCAGATCTGGCCCGTGTGCGACAAACCGGCTTTAATTTGAGTCGTGGCTTGCTGTGTGTGGGCCAGATCTGGCCCATGTGTGACAAACCGGCTTTAATTTAAAGTCGTGGCTTGCTGTGTGTGGGCCAGATCTGGCCCGTGTGTGACAAACCGGTTTTAGTTTGAGTCGTGGCTTGCTGTGTGTGGGCCAGATCTGGCCCGTGTGTGACAAACCGGCTTTAATTTGAGTTGTGGCTTGGTGTATGTGGGCCAGATATGGCCTATACCAGGTGACCAGAAGTGCCATTTTCTGAAGACACGTCCTGGCAGATCACCTTACTTTACCAGTCAGTGGTTCTAAAACTATTTTGAGTACTGGACGCCCATAATATTTTAGGACACGTAATATAAATACATACACACATTTATTTGACCTACACGGACCTGTTATGAAGCTGCAATGTTATTCGATTTTTTTACATTTTTGTACCATGTCCTCTGGTGTGACACCATGTCCTTTGAACTTTTTCGGAACCACTACAAATGTTTTATGCTTTGTTGTCCATTAATATGACACCCCTAAATTATATATTTTTTTATTATAAAGTGCATGCTAAGCATGCACATGCAGTTGTATTCATGTATGTATATTTATTTGTCTAATTTTTATATTTTAATAAAGCAGTTTAGACTACATGAGTGTTTTCTTTATTCTGGATGAATTACATATTCTTTTGTGTCTAGAAAGGGTAAATATGGGCCATATCTAACCCAGAAGTCAGCCACAACTGGGACGGATCTGGGCCACATCTCAGAAATGGCGTGGTTGACATCTGGGCCAGGTGTCACCCACACCATATGTCAGCCAGACTCAGGTTGAGTCATCGCCGTCATTCCACGCGGTATGTGGGCCAGAACTGGGCCACATGTCATTTGCTATCTGGGTAAGGATGTTGCTGGATTCTGAAATCACATAAATAACATCTCTACAATACAAATCTTCAGAATCTTAAAGCAACAATAATACAAGTAAATTATTGTGTGAAAGTTTCACTAATGACACTGATTCACGTCGCGGATGGATAAGAGCGCTCTCGTCCCGTTTGCGGGGGGGGGGGGGGGGACTCTTATTTTGACAGAGCGCAGCTCATACGGTGGGATGCTTCAGAGCGCGCGCGCGCACCGCAATCCAGTCTTGCATCAGCGTCATCTTCAGAGAGAGCGAGACGTGAAATTCCCTGACTACATGCAGTTTGATCTTCGTTATGTTCTTATGAGTGTTTAAAGTTGTGTGCGTCCAGAGAGAAAGTGAGTACTACAAATTGCACTGTTACTCGGGCTTAGTTGATTGTTGTTTGCTTAGATACCCTTACGAAAAATAACCATGGTTTTATTATAGTAAAACTGTAGTAACCCATGGTTTTTTGGTGTATTGACTGCCATTTGTAAAACAACAGATTTACTACAAATACCATGGATAAACTATGGTTAATATAACAAAACCATGGTTAATTTGTGGTTACCATGGTTTAACTACAGTAACCATGGTTTTTTGGTTTTATTTGTAGTAAAACCATGGTGAATTTTCGTAAGGGTAGCGATGTGGAAAGAGTTATGACACAAAATGGATGCTAATGTGAAGTTTTTTTTTTTTTTTTATTATTATTGAAGGTAACATTGGGTACAAACGTGTAAAACCATCAATATACAGACAAATATTTAAACAGACATATCATACCAGAAACAAAGAACAACAACAAAAAAAATAAAAATTAAATAATAAAAAAACTAAAGAATAAATAAAATAAAATAAAAACATACATACATAGAGGTGGAAAAAAGAGAATATTAAGAGGATTCGGGAAATAGGTCATAATATTTATACAAAAGTTTTCCATTCTTCTTGTTCTTTACAAGCTTGTGTGATTTAAGAAGCATATTAAGTTCCAAAATATAATGTTTAAAACATAAGGAAGACTTACTAAATTTCTGCTTGTGTATAAAGAACTTAGCATATAAGATTATAAAATTTAATACAAACTCCAGGGTGCCATCCTGTGGGAAATAAAAGTAACAAATAATATCTTTCAGGGTGAATGAGTGAGTTATATTTTGAGATTGGAGAAAGTGAGTACCCAAATCTTCCCAAAACCTTTTGGTAACTGGACAATTAAAAAATAAATGAGGAAGGGTTTCAGTGTCCCGTTTACAAAAGCTGCAGCATGTGTCAATGTCTCGAAACTTAGCGACAAAACAATTTGTAGGGTAAATGTTATGTAAAAGTTTAAAGTGGACCTCTTTAGCTTTATTAGAGATACAGTATTTGTGAGGAATCAACCATGTTTTTTTCGACTTTATTTCACTTATTAAGGAATTCCAATAAAACATACCCCTTGGAGCAATGGAGTTACTCTTTTGCAAATGTCGGTGAATATGCTTATTGTTACATTTTTTATCAGACAGTTCTACACCATCCAACATAAGTGAAGGCTGTCTGATATCTTTGTTTCCATAGCTCAGATGATTTTTAATTAATTGTCTAATTCCGATAGGGATGGCATCAGTGATAGACTTAAAGTCTTTAAAAGGTATTGGGAAATCATGAGCTTCCATAAACTGTTCATAAGAGAGCATGGTGCCAGAATCATCAAATAAGCAGAGTACATGGTTAATTCCTCTGTCGAACCACTTAGGGAAGAATACTGATTTATTCCTAATAAGAATGTCGCTGTTGCTCCAAAGGAGAGCTTTGTGTGGTGAGAAGTTGTGATTGAAGGATAATTTCCAGGCCAAGAGGGACTGTTGATGGAAGTTGGACAGTTTGATTGGTAGTTTATTTGGTAGAAAATTACACTTTAGAAGAAACGAGAGCCCACCTAGTTTATTAAAAATAAAGTTCGGAATAAAGAAAAAAATAGAATCAGGATTTCGAATGCACCTTTTTAACCAATTAATTTTGAATGTGTTGACCACATCTATAAAATCCAAAATCTCTAGACCTCCCTTTTCTTTAGGGTTAGAGAGAACATTCTTTTTAAGCCTATGAGACTTGTTCTTCCAAATGAAATCTAAAAAGGTCTTGTTGACTTGATTAGCAGTTGAGTCCTTTACAAATAGAGACAAGGAAGGGTAAACAAAGCGAGAAAGGCCTTCTGCCTTGGAGAGTAATACTCTACCTAAGACGGACAAGTCTCTTTGTAGCCAGCAGTTGAATATTAATTTGGTTTTCTGTATCCTATTCGAAAAATTTAAGTTCTGTCTAACTATAATATTTTTACATACATGTATACCTAAATATTTTACAATCTGTTTAACTGGAATGTTATCAATAGCAGAGTCACTACAACAATGAAGTGGCAACAGCTCACACTTGGATCGATTAAGCCTTAAACCAGATGCATAAGAGAATTTCTCCACCAATTCAAAGACAACACTCAACTGGTCCTTGTTGTTCAAAAAAAATGGTGGTGTCGTCCGCCAGCTGTGAGATCTTTATTTCTTTTCCAAAAATCTTTATTCCTTCAAAATGTGCTTCCTTTACTAAGTGTATAGCTAGTAGTTTGGTTACTAAGATAAATAAAAAGGGAGAAATGTTGCACCCCTGCCTGACCCCCCTATTAATCTGAAATCGTGGAGAAGTATTTTGATTAATTATAACAGAACTATTTATTTCTTTGTAGAACATGCTAACAATGTTGATGAAAGAGCCTCCAAAACCAAATGCCTTGATGGCTTGTATTAAAAAGGGGTGTTCGATTGTGTCGAACGCTTTGTAAAAATCAAGAAACAAAACGTCAAAATCAACATTGTCAGCATAGTCAAGCAAGTCTAAATCGAGCCTTTTGTTATTGCTAATGTGGCGCTTTTTCATGAAACCCGTTTGAGTTTCTGCAATTATTGAATTTAAATCCGATTTTAATCTATTTGCATACACCGAGGCCAGAATTTTATAATCTATAGTTAATAATGTGATAGGACGCCAATTATCAATTAAGTGAGGGTCTTTACCAGGTTTCGGGATCAAGGAGATGATGCCTTGCTTCATTGTTGTGGTCATTTCCCCTTGATCAATACACTCCCTAAACATGTGCATTAAAGGTAGTTGAATAAGCTCCCAGAAATGAATATAGAACTCCGCTCCTAGCCCATCTATCCCGGGAGATTTTCCTTTCTTCATAGCAAACAAAGCATTTTTAACCTCATTTAAAGAGATATCAGCGTCGCAAGATGCTTTATAATCTTCACTAATAATAGGGATACTGTGCTGAATCTTTTCAAAAAAACTTACACTTTCTTCTCAATTAAAATTAGACTGATATAAATTACCATAAAACGAGCTAACAAATTTAGAAATGTGAGTAAGATCCTTAGAAAGGGTGCCATCAATGTAGAGCTCAGTTACAGAATTTCTTTTAGCATTCCTTTTTTCTAAAGCAAAAAAATAATTGGTGTTCTTTTCGCCCTCTTCCAGCCACTTAGCCCTTGATCTAATAAATGCCCCCTTTGCCATTTCTGTATATATCTGGTCTATCTGAATTTGCACGGCTTTTAGCTCAATTTCTTCTTCTGGGTTAATGTTTCCTTTTGACATTAATTGAGTTAACTTATTCATCAAGACATGTTCTAACTTATATTTTTCTTTCTTTATTTCCTTAGATCTTTTTATAACCAATTGTCTAATTTTATACTTGAAGTACTCCCACTTTTTCTTATGTCCAATATTAATGTCAATCTCGAAGATCTCTTTCGCTAGAAGCTTAACAGATTCACTAAAGGAGTTGTCACTCAAAAGATTGTTGTTAAATTTCCAATAACCTCTTATGCCAGATTGCGGCTCAGTGGAGCCTAGTTTCAAAATAATGAATTTGTGGTCCGAAAGGGGTGCATAAACATGTTTAACCTCATTAACAAATTGAAGAGCAGAAGAGGAAACTAAAAATAAATCAATTCTCGACTTCAAAGTTAGACTTCTATTACTCCAGGTGAAATCTTGGATGCCTGGGTTAAAAAAACGCCAAGCATCAGTCAAGGATAGTTCTGAGCACAGAGAAGAGATTAAATCACTTCCTTGGGAGGAGCGAGCCGCTCTAGGTGGGTATCTATCCTCTACTTTGTCAGGGCATTCATTGAAGTCCCCAGAAAGAATTATAAAGGCATTTATGTATTTTTCCCTCAGATCCCTTAGCTTGCCAGTAATGGTATTGAATAAGTTTTTGTTGTCAAAGTGTGAATTAAATCCATATACATTACAAACGATGAAAACTGTATTGTCCTGCTTAACTATTATTATTATCCATCTTCCGTCACTAGATGGCACAACTTCCAAAATATCCCCCTTGAAACCACACTTGCAGGCACGTGTAGAGAAATCGTTGACCTTTCAGTGTTCCTCTTTTTCTTTTTAGACTTGGGCATTCGTGGTAGCCTACAATTACTACGTCTTGCTATATGATCGTTTTTTTCTCGTTTTTTTCTTCCCCTCCTCTCCTTTTTAAGGTTCTGCCATCAAATTATTTTAAAAAATGGCAGTAATATCATAAACCCTTTGAAATTGCTCGCAGAGCGACAAGCACACGTCCTCCTATAACGCTGCCATCTTGGGACGCTAATGTGAAGTATAGTAGTATAGAGTCTGGGATCATGACGTCAGCAACGCAATGCATTCTGGGACTTTAGGACACGGACGCTGCTGTATGTATTGTATTGTATTGATAATAGACTGTTTTGTTTGCTCTCTACAGCTAAAAAATAAGTTACAATGGTAAAAGCTTGTTGTGTAATTAACTGCCATACTCGTACTCATGACCAGCATGGAAAAATAATTTGAATGGAGTGCGATTTTTCAGCTTTCCCGCTGGAAGACCGCACCTTGATCTCAGGTCTCCGAGTTAACAAAGCGGTGTCACAGAGCTTGGTTAGCAGCAGTAAGAAGGAAAAGAAGGATTGTCCCTTTGGTCTGATATATACACACGTATGTATGTGCATTTATATAAATATACAGAAATGTACGTTATATAAACAACTTTTTTTTTGATGTGATTAATCGATTTGACAGACTTAACGTTACACTAAATGTTACCTATGCATGAACCACATCTCCTGCATTATCAGTGTTATGCATATTGCATACCACCTGTTACAGTAATAAACGGCATAATTGATCAATTCTGTATCTCTTTATTTGTGCATCATAACACACTGAGGTTAATTTGTACAGTTTACAATAACGCATATTAAAAAGTAAAGGGGCGTGTAACTCGCTTGTTGACGCGGAAAATGTGTAGGTTCTGCACCCATCCATGTGTAAATTGCAGGTGAGACTCAAGAGATTTATCATTTTTAAACTGATCAGAGGTGTACGCTCTGACACTACAAACAAGGTAAGAAAACACATTGGGGAAGGTTACGAACGGCAGCTCTTTAAGATCATGCGACCACTCTTTGTGGTCGTGCAGATTGAGTTTGTTGATTGTCTTGATTTTTTTCTAAATACCGCATCTTTGCTTCCTTGTTGAGTTTTTCTTTATATGTAATCTTACACTTGATCTGTATGTCATGTCACTTTCACTTTTACTGATAAGCGTGTCCTCAAACATGGCCGCGACTACCCAGAATGCAATGCGCAGTGACGTAGTTTCCCAAGCTCTATAGTAGTATTTGAGTTTCATCCAGTACAGTGTAATTGTGTAATTATGTATAATTATTATACATGTAAGCTGTGAATTATGTTTCATGTTCTGCTGCATTCAATGACAACATTGTGTTGATGTTTGGGGAAGCCAGTAGTTTTAATGTCATTATGTTGTTATGAGTGTGATTGTGATAAGAAAGAAGCATTGTTTGTTAGAGCATATCTTTTATTTGTTTGTTACAGACCACACACTCATATGCTGACACTCCTCAGGACATAAAGCAAAGACGATATCACTTCATATTCATGCTCATCTTTGATCTGTGCACAGAGAGCACTGTTTAATACAGCTAATCAAAATCTGGCTCCCCCTCTTCATATGCTTGTATAAATAAATCTGTTAAACTGGATTCCTTCTCTGATTTGGTGTTCTTACCGACACACCCGGCCCAGCTTCAACTCATTAGCCACAGCTAGCACCTTACAGTCCTTGGCCCCTCAGCTACAATTATCATGATGTCTTTTAGGCTCAATACCAGTCTTAAGATCATTTAAGAGCCCCAAATCAGTGTTTACAGTCTCAGTGGAGTCACAAGTTTATAGCAAGTAAAACAGGAAGACAAGACCTTTCTTAATTCTCACGCATGGCACAGATTGTCAGTTCTACACATGATGACCACACTGCAATAGTGAACTACTTCGATGACTGTGTGTAAAATACTGTCCCCTCAGTATCCCTCTGTCTGACATCATGTACCCACTGAAGCACACCTAGTTCACTGCTCAAATCCTCCAGTCTCTGACACTCAGACTCAGCCGTTTGAAAATAAAAAAAATAAAGATTTTAACTTTGCAATCTTAAAAACTGATGAAAAGCTTTGTATTCCTAACTGAAGGCATAGCATCATACAGTACCTTGATGTATCTGCTGGATAATGCAAGATGAAGGTCTTCCTGCTTCCACTGGTTTCACCCAATAGCACGGATCATTAGCAAGTCATTCATGCTTTTAACAACACAATTATGTGATGGAAGATAGTCCTATTAAAGCTCATGGTATTTCAGTTCATCCACACATTGACCATTGAGTTTTAATTCAAGAGAGATGTAATGCAGTTTTATTAATGTAATCTCCTTAATCTATGTCATTTATGCAATATCCGACAGAGTTTTTGACAAAGAATAAAAATAATGAAAAGAAGAAAGAATAAAAGAAAGGTTTTCATAAATAACCATCAATTAGCAGATTTGGTCATGTACAGTACGTGGTTGTGAGCTGTTAACCGTTTCAACCTCATCCCGTGCTCCTTCCTGATTCTTGCCCCTCCAGATTATCTAATAGATCAGTGTGACACTTATGTTTAATCATATAGTGTATTATACCAGTAATACACATGTTTACTATGATTAGGAATATGAAGTACCTCACATCATGACAGAAAGGAAAGGTCTGATCTGCAGTAAAGGTCTGAGCTCCAGCATGGAGACTGCCAGCTTCTCTAGCTAGAGCTAATACTAGCATGAAATATCTGTCCCCGTGTGGCTGCTTGGAGCTCCTTCTGCAGGGACATATTTCCCCTCCGTACATGTGAAGAGCCTTGAGTAGTAGTCCGTGTCTGCAGACAACCACCTCCAGACCCTCTTCATCACGTTTGCTTGCTCTTCTGACTGGCTCCACAGATCCCTCTGCCAGCAGTCATTAAAAAAAAATCAGACATTTTATATTTTACTGACACTTTTCATTTTACTCCTGATCTCATCAACACAATGGTGTACATCAGTGTCCTTTGCAATGAAGGTACCATCAGAATAGGCTTCTTCTGACCTTAATAGATTAAGAAAAAGATTATGAGTGTCACACATTGTTTTCTGTAAAGTAAAGTAAAATACAAGTGTAACACAACTAACCCTTGTGACTGATGAAATCGGTGTAGTTTTCTGTTGAGAAGGGTGTTGGGTGAACATGTTGATGCCGGGCAGGTGAAGTGATCTACACATGTCATTTTCTCACACTGGTGCTGGCAGAATGTGTGTCCCATAAAGCTTCTTTGGAGAACATCTCCATGTATTTTCCCAGCCTGTATGTTTGATTAGTCAAGAAAACAATGAAATAGCTACATTAATATTATTCCATCTATACTTAAGGACAGCTTTGATCCACACTGATCGTACTCTTCCAAAGTGACAAGTCCTCCTCTCCAACATCTGCACAAAACCTCGTCCTGATAAACTGGGTGCAATAGTTTTCATTTCTTCAAATGTGCTGAAGACATCCACTGAAAACAGTGTGTCAGCATTCACAGATGCTGGACAATACACACTTCTTATCAGGTGACCACTGCGCCAGACATACTTTACACAACAAATGTGGCAAATACTACATCATACCGGCCTAAAACCAAAATATAAAACAATATTTGGTCATACTTTAACACACAAAAGAAGAAGAATGAATTAAAACATAAAACCATAGGTTCTTAGCATTAATGCAAACCAAACTGATTGCTCTGCATCTGATTCAGTGGTGTTTACAGGGTCACACGTACAGAAATGGACAGGTCTCACTATAAACACACTGAAAAGAAAAGGTCCATCATTAGTGAGAAAGCATACAAATGTCCACTTATGATTGTATTTTAAATATAAATTCCCCACTTCACCAGAAAGGTTCAGAACACTAGCTTGACTGAGCAGTGTATATTTCCCATCTTTCTTTACACAGCACACTGCTGGATCAATGGGCATGTAAATCCCCTCAATGCAGGACTCTCTGTAATGAAGGGTGAGTTTTTAGTGAATGTGTGTCTCACAGTCCATACACAGACACTCTTCTGACATGCAGTCTTTGCAGCCAATGATGGCAGGAGATGTTCTGGAGCCAAACTGCAGGACAGCAAGCAGTTAAAGTGATGGGACCTTGCTTTCTGCCACTCCTCTTGGGCTACAGATTGACCCAAGCACTATGATTCGGATGTTGATGGACTCTTGTTTGTGCCTTGAACATTTGCTGAGGTCAGAATGTCCTGCAATTGATGCATCTCACTCTCTGTAAGACAGAAACAACAACAACAACAAAAATAATCATTCCTTTCAGGCTTATTGCTAAGTTGCTTAATTAAAGTAAGATGACAAATTACCAAATAAATGTTCAGAGTCGTTTGATTGGGTAACTGTGGGAACCTCCGTAGCTGAATCAGAAGTAGTAGCATCCTCACTGACAACTACAGATAATACTAAAAATTTAGTTAGAAATTAAAGAGATAACACTTTTCTTTGTCTTATTAACAGAATACAGCAGGGGATCTCAACTCTGGCTCCAAGTTTAGCTCCAACCTTGATTAAATTGACCTGCATTTAGCTCTCTGGGTCAATATCACTGGAGTAATAAAAACATTATTTTTATTTAATAAAAAAGAAGAGTTTGTCCATGTCCCTTGAATGGTTGTCCACCCTGTCGTATTGCGGTATCTGTCCCTTTAAGAAGAGGCCATCAACATTAGAGACATCATCACAACAGATTTGTTTTATATCTTCAGTGGTGGGAATTTCAACTGCTGAGGTGAGTAACAGCTGACTTTTCAACTGACAAATTTTCTTCATATACAGTATTGTTCAAAATAATAGCAGTACAATGTGACTAACCAGAATAATCAAGGTTTTTAGTATATTTTTTATTGCTACGTGGCAAACAAGTTACCAGTAGGTTCAGTAGATTGTCAGAAAACAAACAAGACCCAGCATTCATGATATGCACGCTCTTAAGGCTGTGCAATTGGGCAATTAGTTGAAAGGGGTGTGTTCAAAAAAATAGCAGTGTCTACCTTTGACTGTACAAACTCAAAACTATTTTGTACAAACATTTTTTTTCTGGGATTTAGCAATCCTGTGAATCACTAAACTAATATTTAGTTGTATGACCACAGTTTTTTAAAACTGCTTGACATCTGTGTGGCATGGAGTCAACCAACTTGTGGCACCTCTCAGCTGTTATTCCACTCCATGATTCTTTAACAACATTCCACAATTCATTCACATTTCTTGGTTTTGCTTCAGAAACAGCATTTTTGATATCACCCCACAAGTTCTCAATTGGATTAAGGTCTGGAGATTGGGCTGGCCACTCCATAACATTAATTTTGTTGGTTTGGAACCAAGACTTTGCCCGTTTACTAGTGTGTTTTGGGTCATTGTCTTGTTGAAACAACCATTTCAAGGGCATGTCCTCTTCAGCATAGGGCAACATGACCTCTTCAAGTATTTTAACAAATGCAAACTGATCCATGATCCCTGGTATGCGATAAATAGGCCCAACACCATAGTAGGAGAAACATGCCCATATCATGATGCTTGCACCTCCATGCTTCACTGTCTTCACTGTGTACTGTGGCTTGAATTCAGAGTTTGGGGGTCGTCTCACAAACTGCCTGTGGCCCTTGGACCCAAAAAGAACAATTTTACTCTCATCAGTCCACAAAATGTTCCTCCATTTCTCTTTAGGCCAGTTGATGTGTTCTTTGGCAAATTGTAACCTCTTCTGCACATGCCTTTTTTTTAACAGAGGGACTTTGTGGGGGATTCTTGAAAATAGATTAGCTTCACACAGACGTCTTCTAACTGTCACAGTACTTACAGGTAACTCCAGACTGTCTTTGATCATCCTGGAGGTGATCATTGGCTGAGCCTTTGCCATTCTGGTTATTCTTCTATCCATTTTGATAGTTGTCTTCCGTTTTCTTCCACGTCTCTCTGGTTTTGCTCTCCATTTTAAGGCATTGGAGATCATTTTAGCTGAACAGCCTATCATTTTTTGCACCTCTTTATAGGTTTTCCCCTCTCTAATCAACTTTTTAATCAAAGTACGCTGTTCTTCTGAACAATGTCTTGAACGACCCATTTTCCTCAGCTTTCAAATGCATGTTCAACAAGTGTTGGCTTCATCCTTAAATAGGGGCCACCTGATTCACACCTGTTTCTTCACAAAATTGATGACCTCAGTGATTGAATGCCACACTGCTATTTTTTTGAACACACCCCTTTCAACTAATTCAACTAATTGCCCAATTGCACAGCCTTAAGAGCGTGCATATCATGAATGCTGGGTCTCATTTGTTTTCTGAGAATCTACTGAACCTACTGGTAACTTGTTTGCCACGTAGCAATAAAAAATATATGAAAAACCTTGATTATTCTGGTTAGTCACATTGTACTGCTATTATTTTGAACAATACTGTAAGTTTGCTTACTTGTTTTGCCAAAGCTTAAAGGAACACTCCACCGTTTTTTGAAATAGGGCTTATTCACATTATTTCCTACATTTAGATAGGTGGGCAAATGCATTTTTGTGTCAGTGCATGCATTGTTTTAGTTTGACTGGGTCGGCGTTAGCTTAGCTTAGCACAATGAATGGAATCCTTTGTTGCCAGCTAGCATGGCCTGAGTAAAAGTGATCAAAAAAATAAAAAAAACCCACCTAATTACTTCTTGTGGCCTGCGTATTCACAACGAGTACAAATAGCGATCCAGATTAACACTAGGCGATTTCCTAGGCAGATATTGACTTGGGACTATATTATGGGGAAGCACAGAAGAAAGCACTGCTACTTCGGCGCAGAGATATCACGCAACACATGAAAACATCAACTCTATGTGAATACAGGTATAATATGGGTCGATCTATACATGCGTCATGATTAAAATAATCACTTACTCTGTGGACAGCTGTCCATTTGGTCCATTCGGCGTGGGGCGTTTTTTCCAGTTCACTTTGTCACACCGGAAAAAAAATCGAGTACTGCAGAATGGATCAGCGCCATGAAATCCTCTGTAGATGTGACACAACTTCGGGCACGCTCATCTTGATCTGACGTGTTGAGCCTGGTCATCAATGGCAAAAACATGTCCCACTCTCTACAGCACAGACACTCTATTTCCGTCGGCATATATTGGCATATCCCCCCACATTCACACCACCAGTTCATGTTGGCTCTCATCCTCACGTCCTCAGGCTGTTGAGCGATCGCAACCTCCTCCTCCTGTCGTTTTCTTTCCAAAGCACGCAGCTCGTCTTCTGTAAACTCTGGTTCAAATAGGTATGGTTCTGGTTCTTGACTGTCTGAGAAGTCACCCTCTTCGTCTCTCTCAAAATCAGCCATGTTCATCGCCATTCGTGTACTGTAAGGAAAATAGCCAGGCAGCTACTATTCACGCCGGTATGTTGACGGAAGTCGTGGGATTTCATGTGTTGCGTGATATCTCTGCGCCGAAGTAGCAGTGCTTCGCCTGTGCTTCCCCATAATATAGTCCCAAGACAATATCTGCCTAGGAAATCGCCTAGTGTTAATCTGGATCGCTATTTGTACTCGTTGTGAATACGCAGGCCACAAGAAGTAATTAGGTGGGTTTTTTTATTTTTTTGATCACTTTTACTCAGGCCATGCTAGTTGGCAACAAAGGATTCCATTCATTGTGCTAAGCTAAGCTAACGCCGACCCAGTCAAACTAAAACAATGCATGCACTGACACAAAAATGCATTTGCCCACCTATCTAAATGTAGGAAATAATGTGAATAAGCCCTATTTCAAAAAACGGTGGAGTGTTCCTTTAACATGTCCACCCTGTCGCCATAAAATATGCAGGAAGTGATTAAAATACAATATTTTCAAAATATGTAAGTTCAAATATACCAAATTCTTTTCAACAACCAGACTAACTATTTAGCTAGTCACAGTTTGTTGTAAGCTAATATGCTAATTGAAGCTCAAAATGTCCACCCTGTCGTTGTTACACAATATCCACCCTGTCGGCCACTTAGACTCGATGGGGTGGACATAGCATTCATTTGTAGTTAATAGAAATGTTATATTACATTTTATAGAAACATCTGCTGTAGATAGTAGTTGTAATAAGAAAAAAATATATCAATGTGATTGAGAATGTAATTATATATTTGTTTTTTATGTTGAATAAATGTTTAATTGTCATATTTTCTCATGCTTTTTGTTCTGCTTTATGTGTCCACTCCGTCGTGGGCTCGTCCACCCTGTCATCTTGGTATTTTTTAATAATATTTAAAATAATAATGTAATCATACCTATATAATCCATTGTGCTATGTGTGGGGGCAATAACATGCAAACAAAAAACTGCGTCCAAATATTCAAATATTTCTCCAAATAAGAAAAAATACATGTGCGAATTTTATGAGTTTCTTTAAAAAAAACATTGTTTACATAAAATCTTTTATGTATTTATAATTTGAAAGCAAACAAATAACCCTGTTTAGGAAAGGGACATCATAGCTTTCAGAAAGTATAATTTGTATCTTAATAGTGCAATGAAAACATATCTAACTGTCATTTATATGTCCACGACAGGGTGGATATATCTATGCTTTATGCTCTAAAAATGGCCCATAATTTAAAAAGAACATTGTGGGAGCTCAGATAATATATTTATTATAGTATTTGAGTGTCTACTATTATGACATGACATAAAGAGAATGGTAGATTAAAATCAAAATGTGTGAGTATTGTGAGGGTTGAAAGGCACTCTATGGTGATACTGACCTCTCTAGTAATCCTGATAACCTGCAGCACACCTGCAAAGCGTTAGCACTCGTTAGCTTGTCATTAGCGTTTTCTTTTCTCCTCTCCTCTCCTCTCTCACGCTGCAGTTTTCCACAAGTTCATCAAACAACCGCAGTAAAAATATTTCATCAAGCACGGTGAGTAATGGCTTCTCCTACAATTGTTATTTGCACCTCTTGCCACATGTACAGTTTATCTATCTCTGTCGCTGATGAGGGATTCACATGTGATAAATGCAGGGAAACAGTTAGGCTGACAGAGAAGATTTCAGAATTAGAGACACGCATCCAAACTTTAATTGAGGACAGTAAGAATGTTAGGGCTCTAGATATGGCTTTGGATGCGTCTAGCTCAGGAATTCCTGTACATTGTCCGGTTCCAGCAGAGCCCCTGCAGCAGGGCAACTGGGTGACGGTGAGGCAGCGTAGTCGTGGGTCAAAACACCGCTCTTCTGTTCCGATCAAAACATTAAACAGGTTCTCCCCACTCAGTGATGCACCCACTGAGAAACCTGATGAAAGTGCTCTAGTTATTGGTGATTCTATTGTACGGAACGTGAATATAGAGACACCAGCCACCATAGTCAAATGTTTACCGGGAGCCAGAGCGCCTGACATCTTGGCAAATTTAAAAGTGCTGGCTAATGCTAAACGTAAATACAGTAAGATTGTTATTCATGCCGGCGCTAATGATGTTCGACTTCGCCAGTCGGAGATCACTAAAAATAACTTTAAAGAGGTGTGTGAACTTGCAAGCATGATGTCAGACACTGTAATATGCTCTGGTCCCCTCCCTGCTTACCGTGGTGATGAGATGCATAGCAGATTGTCATCACTCAATGGCTGGATGTCTAAGTGGTGCCCACAGAATAACATAGGTTATATAGACAATTGGACGAGCTTTTGGGGCAGACCTGACCTGTTTAAAAGAGATGGTCTTCATCCCTCCTGGGGTGCCACTCTTCTGTCTAGAAATATGGCAAATAGTCTTAGTGTTTATACTTGACTAACTGGGGCCCAGGTCAGGAAGCAGACAGACTGGCTAAACCGACCGTCTGCTAGCTGCCTCCCGTCACAGAGGTCAGTTAATTCTCAGCACATAGAGACTCTTTCACCTAGATATCACACTATAGAGACTGTGTCTGTTCCCCGAACTAGAAAATACAAAAAACGTCCAAACCAAGTTAAGGTTAACAATTTAATTGAGGTTCAACAAATAAAAAACAAATGCAATATGGATAAACAAATGATAAAGATTGGCTTATTGAATATCAGATCCATTTCTACGAAAACACTTTTTGTAAATAATATGATAACTGATCATAATATAGATGTGCTCTGCTTGACAGAAACCTGGCTAAAACCTGATGATTACATTATTTTAAATGAGTCCACCCCCCAAGATTATTGTTATAAACACGAGCCGCGTCTAAAAGGCAAAGGGGGAGGTGTTGCTTCAATTTATAATAACGTTTTCAGGATTTCTCAGAGGGCAGGCTTCAAGTATAACTCGTTTGAAGTAATGGTGCTTCATATAACATTATCCAGAGAAACCAATGTTAATGATAAATCCCCTGTTATGTTTGTACTGGCTACTGTATACAGGCCACCAGGGCACCATACAGACTTTATTAAAGAGTTTGGTGATTTTACATCTGAGATAGTTCTGGCTGCAGATAAAGTCTTAATAGTTGGTGATTTTAATATCCATGTCGATAATGAAAAAGATATATTGGGATCAGCATTTATAGACATTCTGAACTCTATTGGTGTTAGACAACACGTTTCAGGACCTACTCATTGTCGAAATCATACTCTAGATTTAATACTGTCACATGGAATTGATGTTGATAGTGTTGAAATTATTCAGCCAAGTGATGATATCTCAGATCATTATTTAGTTCTGTGTAAACTTCATACAGCCAAAATTGTAAATTCTACTTCTTGTTACAAGTATCGAAGAACAATCACTTCTACCACAAAAGACTGCTTTTTAAGTTATCTTCCTGATGTATCCGAATTCCTTAGCATATCCAAAACCTCAGAACAACTTGATGATGTAACAGAAACTATGGACTCTCTCTTTTCTAGCACTTTAAATACAGTTGCTCCTTTACGCTTAAGAAAGGTTAAGGAAAACAGTTTGACACCATGGTATAATGAGCATACTCGCACCCTAAAGAGAGCAGCCCGAAAAATGGAGCGCAGCTGGAGGAAAACAAAACTAGAGGTATTTCGTATTGCTTGGCGGGAAAGTAGCATATCCTACCAAAAAGCATTAAAAACTGCTAGATCTGATTACTTTTCTTCTCTTTTAGAAGAAAACAAACATAACCCCAGGTATTTATTCAATACAGTGGCTAAATTAACGAAAAATAAAGCCTCAATAAGTGTTGACATTTCCCAACACCACAGCAGTAATGACTTTATGAACTACTTTACTTCTAAAATCGATACTATTAGAGATAAAATTGCAACCATTCAGCCGTCAGCTACAGTTTCGCATCAGACAGTGCACTATAGACCCCCTGAGGAACAGTTCCACTTATTCTCTACTATAGGAGAGGAAGAATTGTATAAACTTGTTAAATCATCTAAACTTACAACATGTATGTTAGACCCTATACCATCTAAGCTCTTAAAAGAGGTGCTTCCAGAAGTCATAGGTCCTCTTCTGACTATTATTAATTCCTCATTGTTATTAGGACATGTCCCCAAAACCTTCAAACTGGCTGTTATTAAGCCTCTCATAAAAAAGCCACAACTTGACCCCAGAGAACTAGTTAATTATAGACCAATCTCGAATCTCCCTTTTCTGTCCAAGATACTAGAAAAGGTGGTATCCTCACAATTATATTCCTTCTTAGAGAAAAATGGTATATGTGAGGATTTCCAGTCAGGATTTAGACCGTATCATAGTACTGAAACTGCTCTCCTTAGAGTTACAAATGATCTGCTCTTATCATCTGATCGTGGGTGTATCTCTCTATTAGTTTTATTGGATCTTAGTGCTGCGTTTGACACAATTGACCACAACATTCTTTTGCATAGACTTGAACACTTTGTTGGCATCAGTGGAAGTGCATTAGCATGGTTTAAATCGTACTTATATGACCGCCATCAGTTCGTAGCAGTGAATGAAGATGTATCATATCGATCACAAGTGCAGTATGGAGTACCTCAAGGCTCAGTTCTAGGGCCGCTACTCTTCACGCTTTATATGTTACCCTTGGGAGATATCATCAGGAAACATGGTGTTAGCTTTCACTGTTATGCTGATGATACGCAGCTCTATATTTCCTCACAGCCCGGTGAAACACACCAATTTGAAAAACTAATGGAATGCATAGTCGATATAAAAAATTGGATGACGAGTAATTTCTTACTGCTAAATTCAGAAAAAACAGAGGTGTTAATCATAGGGCCTAAAAACTCTACTTGTAATAACCTAGAACACTGTCTAAGACTTGATGGTTGCTCTGTCAATTCTTCGTCATCAGTTAGGAACCTAGGTGTGCTACTTGATCGCAATCTTTCCTTAGAAAGCCACATTTCTAGCATTTGTAAAACTGCATTTTTCCATCTCAAAAATATATCTAAATTACGGCCTATGCTCTCAATGTCAAATGCAGAAATGTTAATCCATGCATTTATGACTTCAAGGTTAGACTACTGTAATGCTTTATTGGGTGGTTGTTCTGCACGCTTGGTAAACAAACTACAGCTAGTCCAAAATGCAGCAGCAAGAGTTCTTACTAGAACCAGGAAGTATGACCATATTAGCCCGGTCCTGTCCACACTGCACTGGCTCCCTATCAAACATCGTATAGATTTTAAAATATTGCTTATTACTTATAAAGCCCTGAATGGTTTAGCACCTCAGTATTTGAATGAGCTCCTTTTACATTATACTCCTCTACGTCCGCTACGTTCTCAAAACTCAGGCAATTTGATAATACCTAGAATATCAAAATCAACTGCGGGCGGCAGATCCTTTTCCTATTTGGCGCCTAAACTCTGGAATAACCTACCTAACATTGTTCGGGAGGCAGACACACTCTTGCAGTTTAAATCTAGATTAAAGACCCATCTCTTTAACCTGGCATACACATAACATACTAATACGCTTTTAATATCCAAATCCGTTAAAGGATTTTTAGGCTGCATTAATTAGGTAAACTGGAACCGGAACACCTCACATAACACTTTCTACATCATTAGAAGAATGGCATCTACGCTAATATTTGTCTGTTTCTCTCTTGTTCCGAGGTCACCGTAGCCACCAGATCCAGTCTGTGTCCAGATCAGAGGGTCACTGCAGTCACCCGGATCCAGTACGTATCCAGACCAGATGGTGGATCAGCACCTAGAAAGGAACTCTACTGCCCTGAAAGACAGCGGAGACCAGGACAACTAGAGCCCAGATACAGATCCCCTGTAAAGACCTTGTCTCAGAGGAGCACCAGGACAAGACCACAGGAAACAGATGATTCTTCTACACAATCTGACTTTGCTGCAGCCTGGAATTGAACTACTGGTTTCGTCTGGTCAGAGGAGAACTGGCCCCCCAACTGAGCCTGGTTTCTCCCAAGGTTTTTTTCTCCATTCTGTCACCGATGGAGTTTCGGTTCCTTGCCGCTGTCGCCTCTGGCTTGCTTAGTTGGGGTCACTTCATCTACAGCGATATCGTTGACTTGATTGCAAATTAAAACAGACACTATTTCAACTGAACAGAGATGACATTAATGAATTCAATGATGAACTGCCTTTAACTATCATTTTGCATTATTGAGACACTGTTTTCCAAATTAATGTTGTTCAGTGCTTTGGCGCAATGTATTTTGTTTAAAGCACTATATAAATAAAGGTGATTGATTGATTGATTGAAAACCTCTATTCTCTTATTCAGGTGTGTTTGATCATGTTTGGAGAGATGAGAAACCCAGTAATACAGTGTTTGTATAGTGACTTAAGTCTATAATACACGTGACTATTTAACATTTCTAACAGTTACATTGATCTCCTAAAGTTTTTCCCCTCATAATCTGCAGATAATCTGGAAATGTTAGCAGCATTTAATTTACTTCCACAAAAGTGAGAGAAAACGTACAGAGCTGGAATATTGTTACTGCAGGTTTAATGGATCAATAAGTTATTCTTCAATCCACTTAACTGAAGAACTGGAGAACAACGGGGAACAAAACCCCTGCTTCAAATTCTGTATGAACATACCCCACTTAAAAAAAAAAATACTACTATACTATATTCATTTATAGTAAATAATAATTTCTGAACCATACTAAAGTTTTTGAACCATAATATATTATTAAAGTACTTGAATTAATTTGGTGTGGTAATTCTATAGTTGCTGTGGTAAAATAACAACTATAGTAATAAAAACTAAATACTGTACTAGGTTTATATTATACTAGAATACACTACAGTTTACTGAAGTAAAATGTATTACAGTTTATCAGTTCACTATAGATAATACTACAGTAAGCTGTAGCAAAAGTGCTGTGAATACTATAATATATACAGTATAATAAACTTTACTATAGTAGTGGTATTTTTTTCATGTGGGGACACTGATTGCTTCACTAAAATTTGATACCTTTGGATTTGCTAAGCATTACAGTAGTTGTACAGTAGTTGTGCTGAAGTTAACATCTTAGGATGTGTTTCCAGTCTTAGTGTGATAACAAATACACATTTGAAAATAGATAAAGACAATAACATAAGTAAAAGATCTACCATAGTGTGTTTCTGATGGCACAGTTTAACATGTAGTATTTAAATGACAAACTTATTAAAAAGAACATCCTTTTGAGTTAAAAAAGCTTAAATCTATATACAATAGGCGCAGTTACACTCTGTTAAGAAAGATTGGGTGGTAGGGGTAATCACAAATAATTTCAGAAGACATGCTCCACCTGTAGCTGAAGCTCGTTTTCGTGTCTCTCCACTTCTGCTTCTTTTAAGCAGTGGGCGTCCTTCAGCATCTTTCTCCACCCATCGGACATTACATTTATTACAGGCGGATGTTGCTTTGCCCTTGGCTTCCTTTGCCTTGCATGACAGAAAGAGAGCATTGTATGATAACACTGAAATTATGTGCTCTAATTCCCACTATTTAATAGTACCACCAACACTGCAAGATCACTGTCTCAATAAATATACTCACCTTTTTATGAGTAAGAAGCATGTCTTTGAGGAAAATCGCCCCTGCTGGTATTCTATCGGTAACTTCACCTTCATACATGCGTGTAACTTTCACGCCTCGAGGAGGCAAAGCGTGACACTTACACGCATCCTCGAGTGGACCAGCGTGACTGCTACACGCTTTGGCGTCATACCGGGTTAAATGATCAGTGCACAAGGGTTAAATATCATCTAATATTAAAATGTACCTCTGATTATGAACACTTTTACCAGCAATGAAGCTACTTCTCCCCGTTCCTCATCACTCTTCTAGATTAAGTAAGCAGTGTCTTTATCTTTACCTTCCTGGAGAAGCCACTGATGCCTCCAAATATCAATGTTATACCTTGAAAAAGTATATTTCTGTCACATATGCTGAACTGAGCATACTTGTAATAAAATAAAAAAGGTTTCCTTAACTTACCGTATCACCTTGTGGTTTGTGTCAGTGTGCATCAGGGACAGAGTATGTCCTCCTAACCACAGATCCTAATTGTGACATCCTTGCAGTGTTAACTCAATGCATTGAAGAAAGAACTCTGTCCCACTGTACCCGATGACCCTGTGCTCTCTCAGACCCATCATCATTCTGTAACCTGTCTTCAGATTACTTGTGTGGATTGTTTCCACAAGAGAGTCTAGCTCTGCATCTGCAATGTTGCTGTAGCTTGTCTTCACAGATGATCCCGTTCCACCATGTGTCTATGAATTATAAACTTGGACAGCAACCTTGCAGTACCTGTCACAGGCAATCCTAATGTAAGGGGTTGGGATACAGAGTCTTCACAAATCAGAATCCATGGACGGAAACCCTTGGGAAACCATGATGTGTGGATCCGTGTTAGTATTCATTACGGCTATCTGGTGATCTTGATAAAGTGCATCATACAGTTCATCCAGAATGGGTCTCTGATCTGAGATGGCACTAAAAATGACCAGCTCCTGAGAACAAGTCAATTCTTAGAAGTCCATGTCAAGAGTAATGTGTTCCAGCTAAAGTGACAGACGTGTGTAAAGCCGTTGTAATAAACGTTCAACAACACTTCCTGCAAGATAAAATGAAAAAAAGTTATTAAATGTTCTAAAAAGTTATTTAAATTCAAATTAATTTTAAATCCCTCAATTCATCTGTCATCTTACAATGGTTTTTATGTAGTATTAAGCTTTAGTATTTTCAATAGGTAAAGGCAGCTAGTAAAAAGATCACATCGCAGCACTCTGGAATACTTCATTATAACGTGTAATAAACAAGATTTAACATCATGATAGTGTAAGTAAGTAATTTTAATTTATAAAGCACATTTACACACAGCGCAAAACTGACCAAAGTGCTGTACAATGAATAGCTAAAAAGACAATAAAAATATAAACACATAGATTGAATAATCATAATTATATAAAACATTAATAAAAATAAGCCTTCAATATCACGTCACACAACACAGAAATACAGAAAACAAACAG
Source organism: Carassius auratus (assembly GCF_003368295.1). Classification (NCBI taxonomy): domain Eukaryota; kingdom Metazoa; phylum Chordata; class Actinopteri; order Cypriniformes; family Cyprinidae; genus Carassius; species Carassius auratus. The sequence continues at coordinate 226,902 of NW_020528758.1, forward strand.
AGGTACCAGGTTAGGGAACAAGGAAAGCCAAGGAATAAAAATGAGTTTTTAACCTGGATTTGAATGCAGTAATGGAGGGGGCAGATGTAGGGACAGTGCCGGATGCAAGACATAGATTTAAGATGACTAGAATGGAGGGACCGACTACATCAAAAACATCCTTTATAATAGAAGAGGGGATAGAATCAAAAGATGAAGTAGTAGGTTTCATATGTGATACTAAATTCCTCAATTCAATGAGAGAGATGGGCTGAAATTGGTTAAAAGTAGCCAGAACCCCTGAGCAACCAGGTGGAGTAGCAGATGAGGTGGGGGTAAAAACTTAAGAAATTCCTCACAGGTATCAGTAGATACATCAACAACTGGGGCATTTGAGGCGTTGATAACAGAGTTTATAGTACTAAATACAATTTTAGGTCTGTTTGAGTGTTTGCTGATCAAATCAGAGAGGTGCTTTGCTCTGGCTATTTTTGCTGCTGCCTGAAAAGAAGCTAAAGCAGATTTAAAAATTTGAAAAGAAACATTGAGATGATCCTTTTTCCATTTCCTTTCAGCTTTACGACAGGCCTGCCTAAGAGAGCGTGTATTCTCATCTAACCAGTAATGAGATTTAAGTTTGGAGCGAGTGTATGTGAAAGGTGCTACAGAGTCAAGTAAGGAAGAGCAAGATGAGTGAAAAAGGGTGACTAATTCATCCGGACTAGAGGAGAACGATGCCTCTGTTGCAATAATAGATGCAACATTTCCACTCAAAAAACTATCAGAAAACTGAGATGCAGTAAGAGAATGTATCTGTCGAGTGTCAGTGTGTGTGTGAGAGTGTGTGAGAGAGATTTTGGTTGGGTGACAGTTGTAGGTCACAGTTTGACAAGAGTTTATAGTTTGACAAAAGCACAATGTTGTGTTTAATAGCGAGTCCTCACAAATATAAGTAAACACAGTTTGAATGATTTCCTGTATGAACAGAAGGACGGAGTGTGTTTTTATGTTTCCACTGTTCGATCGCACCTGCGCCTCTCTAAATTACTCCATAATGACCAACATTAGATTACAGCAGCGTATGTAAATATTCAGAATTCAGCTAGTATTCAGCTCATCTCTGCACAGTTTCACACGAGCCAGTTTTATTCCTAATAAGAATATTTACTGTTGTCAGACACTTTAACTTTGTAAATACTCCGTTTATTAACACTGTACTGTGCTTACACACTGGTAAATAATAATTATAATAATAATAATAAAAGTTAATGATTCAATTAAAATGTGTTGTACCAGAAGTGAAACAAAAACTGGACTGTACTTAAACATAATCACAACAACACCATCACCAAAAAACAACTGTACTCAAATAAAAGATAGAAGTAAAACGTATTAACATTAGTGATTCATCGCTAGAGGGAGCTAACTAACTAACTAACTAACTACTGTAACTAACTAACATTAGTGCTACACTTTAGAGATGAAGATCTTTTCTTGAACCAAACGGGACCCGACGGGTTCGGGCTTAATTTATATAATCTTACGAGGGCTTGTGAGGTAAACCAGCGGTCATGTGATGTGTTTCGATGCTGAGCAGGTGTAACGGAGGCTTGCCTCTTGTGATTACGTTTTGGTGTCACCAGCAAAAGCAAAAGTCTGAGATGTGGAGAAGTTTTGACCATGTTTATTATGAGAATAATGACATCATCAGTGAGCGCAGGAACGCGCTGAAGACATCTACATTGGATTCAATCATTTTCCTCCAGAAAAACATGAAGACTAATCTCTGTGAGTAAAGGTTTTTCAAATGATAACTAAATATTCATTGAGTCTTAAATGCATAATGTAGACAGAGTATATACGCTAATGTTGGCATTATTATTTTATTAAATAAAGCAAATCCGGCGGAGCCTTTATCTTAATTCATTTAATTATTGCCAAATACCCATCTTAATTTAGAATTTATCTTAATTAAATTTTTTAAGAAAGACTTATTTTTATTGGTGTGTTTATCCATTTATATGCTAAATGAGCCTATACCTATTAAGAGTGCTGAGATATTACGATGTTACAGAGGAATTATTTTATTTCTTTATTCCAACTTCCCTTACGAAAATTAACCATGTTTTTTTTTTTTTTTTTGTAGTAGTAACCATGGTTTAACTACGGTTATTGTAGAAAAACCATAGTAACTACATATGAACCATGGTTTTACTACAATAACCTTGTGTTAACCATGGTTTTAGTAATAAAACCATAACCATAAAATTAACCATGGATTTTACAGTAACCATGATTAGTTTTGTAGAAGAAAACCATAACTGCCTAAATGAACCATGGTTTTACCACAGTATATATTTACTACGGATTTAGCCATTTCTTACTCTTAATAGAATAATCATAATTAATCTTATAATAGTATATTAGTATAATATACTGTGTGTGTGTGTGTAAAAGTATATATTGTGACACAAGTCTACTAATGAGTTTATCTGGTCATCTAGGAATTATTTCTCATACACCCAAAATGTCATAACTATTTATTGTTAAATATACATTTTTTAGCCTGCTGAATTCTCAGCACTTGACATGTTTTATCTTTGAATGCAAACATGGCGAATAAAATTGCCAATTGAGTTTTCAATTTAAAGTCTTTATAAAAGTAAATATGTTTTCATGAAATTACTAAATTAACAGGAAAAATGTGGAATCTGGGAGTAACAGAAATAAATAAAAAGAGCCAACAATATCAGAAAGACGTCTTTTTAGATAAGACAAATAAAACAGTTATATCAGATACGTGTTTTAAAACAATTTATACACATTGATGTTTAAACTTCCCTGAAAATATTTCTAAATCCTCTTGCAGCATGTCATTAATAAGACAAAAATAATGTATGACCATTTTATGTAATCTCTTTATTACTTTTGGTTTATCACAGTGTTTCAACACTATACCAACATCCAAATTTAAGCAGCATTTTAAAATATCTGTATATAATCCAGACATATAAAGCCAAGAAAATATTTAAAAAGCACATACACATTTCCATACATCTTTTAACATGCACATCTAATTGTCTTTTACCTCTAGTATAGAGGACTACTTGTGTTTAATAACAGTACAGTAACAAATCATTGTGCAAACAGAAAATTGTTTAGTTTATGATGTTTAAAACACATTTCTCATGACAATTTTCTCTTGACATAAGAGTGTTGAACTGCTGGACTGGTCTGTTAAATTAATGAATAATTGTATGGTTTACAATGTTTAACATTCCTACATGTTCATCCAGCTAATACATTGACATCTGATTGTCTTTTAACAAATGAAGGACACCAGTCACATCCATACTTGCCGTTGATGCACAGGAACAATCACTAAATCCACAGTCACAATGAGCCCTCAGCAAAACTAAATGCTGGATACTCTAAAAGCTTCCATCTTGAAGCATCGCAGAAGAATTAATGCACTTTCGCATTTTTGTGTACGCATCAGAAGTGTAGAAAATGCCATCATGTAAAAATCTTTTGAAGAACTGTAATGGATGAAGTAGGATAATGTGAAATGCTCGGTTAATAGCAGCAAGTTGGTTTGGTGACTGTGTTTGCCAAAGAGATGTAGATTGTTTAGAATGAGCAGTTTCTTTATTCCCGTAAGTCTCCTGCAGTAACGGAAAACAAGACTATTTTACTCTGTTACTGTTTGTCTAAAGATGTTACGCCAAAGGAGAAATGTGCGGCAGATCTGTTCAGGAACACACTGTGTACCATGGAAATACATCATGAGATTATGATTATTGCTGATATACACCACAATGGACCCCATAACTTGACCGTATCAGCTGAATGTGTTAGCTGATGAACATTAAAGCTCATGTTTTCTCTGCAATATAACTTGTATCACAAATGTATGTAAAGCAAGATCTGCCTTTTGTACAGCTTGCCATGAGATGTTATTCATAAGGAGCATATGAATAGCATAAACCAAAAGCAACCAGTGGTTTAGATACTGTGAGGGCAAGACACCTTGAAGAACAGCAAAGGAGTAGTAAAGCAGCCAATTCTTAAAGTCCGAAGCTTTCCAAAATCTTATCTTGTCCAATGAAGAAGGAGTACGTGTGACTTCCTTGGGGGGCTTAAGTGACAGCAACCGACTACTAATGACTTGTTTTCTTGTGCTAATATACCATGGCTTGCAGTGATATGAGCTGTCAAACCACAGGGTCATAAACTGAAGAACAACACCTAATAGGACAGCATGGGATGAAACCAGTTATGATGTTAGAAATGGCAGAAACAGAAGTGGGGATATTCCTTTTACTTCCCTCACAGGAGAGACTGCATCCTCTTCCCATCGTTGGGTTGCCTTCTTTCTACAGGGGAATCATCATAAGGGTAGGTGTTCACAAAGCCATTTCCCTTTTCTACACGCTCACCGGGGTGAAGACACCAGTCACATCCATACTTGCCATTAAACTGTGTGCTGTCTTTTAGCATTGGTCTTGCAACCGCATCACAAGCACTTACAACTGCAAACGCTCGACTAGTGTGAATCTCATCACTGTAGTCCAGTCTCTTTTAAAACGTCCTTCTCTTCAGCAAATGACTTTAAAAAGGTCTCAATGACTGGCTTTGACTTGCCAAACCATGTATGATAGTTTAGACGCACAGTTTTCTTAGTTGCAGTCCACTTCAGAGTGCCTTGGGAACGGGGCAACGTCTCTTGCACAGATTATGATTTTAATAGCTCTTTTTTATTATCAAACACGTCCTGCAATTTAGCAACAGCAGAGACTGCATTTTACAACAATCACCGATTGTGCCGATTCTGACGTTAAGTTTGGGTTTAGGGAGAAATGACAGCGTGCGATCACTGCGATGTGAAGGGAAGGAAGATGCACTAGACTGAACGCGGCTAGTTTTTAATCGTTTTACCTCAAATATCTTCTTATTATAATCCTAGGAAGCCGAAATCGAAAATAAAATGTGATTAATATCACGGCTAAAGTGTAACCAGACGTTTGAATGTTTAGTTATCTCCATCATTGTCACTGTTAACAGGGATTTCGTGCGAACGTTCAGGGTTTCTGCAGGTATCTTCAAATCTAATTTAATGCTATTTTTAACATTCTTAATGCCACACATGACCCATGATTAACCACATATTATATATACATATATACATACACAATTCTCCCATATTCTGGTTTGCAACCATTCAGTTTGACGATGATGCAATGATGAGACTATATCACTCTGAACTGAATTAGAAATGGCTCAGGAGACTTTACACTATCAATGGCCCAACGCTGCTCGAATGTTGCTTGATTTTCCTAAATTATCTACACTTGTAGTGACTACAGCAGCAGCTGTCGTCGTAGATGTAGAAGCTGTAAATAAATAGACACTTCTCAAATAACCATTATGATGAGTTTTGTTCTAACCGCTTAAATGCTAAAGGTACTTGCGCTGTAAAACCTATTAAGACTGTGTCTGTTCCCCGAATAGTGAGGTCAAAATATAAATATAATGTAGGATCTAGAAAAAATCTTATCGTAATTAAACCAGAAAAATGTAAAGTAAATGAACAAAAACAATTTTTAAAGTTTGGGCTCATAAATATTAGATCACTCACACCAAAAGCAGTTATTGTAAATGAAATGATCACAGATAATAGTTTTGATGTACTCTGCTTGACTGAAACCTGGCTAAAACCAAATGATTATTTTGGTCTAAATGAGTCTACTCCACCAAACTACTGTTATAAGCATGAGCCCCGTCAGACTGGTCGTGGCGGAGGTGTTGCAACAATATATAGTGATATTCTCAATGTTACCCAGAAAACAGGATACATGTTTAACTCTTTTGAAATACTTCTGCTAAATGTTACTCTGTCAGACATGCAAAATAAATCCAATGTATCTCTTGCTCTGGCTACTGTGTATAGACCACCAGGGCCGTATACAGAATTCCTAAAAGAATTTGCAGATTTCCTCTCAGACCTTCTAGTTACAGTTGATAAGGCGCTAATCATGGGAGATTTTAATATTCACGTTGATAATGCAAATGATAAATTAGGACTTGCGTTTACTGACCTAATAAACTCCTTTGGAGTCAAGCAAAATGTCACCGGGCCCACTCATCGTTTTAATCATACACTAGATTTAATTATATCGCATGGAATCGATCTTACTGCTATAGATATTGTACCTCAAAGTGATGATATTACAGACCATTTCCTTGTATCGTGCATGCTGCGTATAACTGATATTAACTATATGTCGCAGCGTTACCGTCTGGGCAGTACTATTGTTCCAGCCACCAAAGAAAGATTCGCAAATAACCTGCCTGATCTATCTCAACTGCTATTTGTACCCAAAAATACACATGAATTAGACTAAATTACTGACAACATGGGCACTATTTCCTCTAATACATTAGAAGCTGTTGCCCCAATCAAATTGAAAAAAGTTAGAGAAAAACGTACTGTACCATGGTATAACAGTAATACTCACTCTCTCAAGAAAGTAACTTGTAGTCTTGAACGCAAATGGAGAAAAACTAACTTAGAAGTTTTTAGGATTGCATGGAAAAACAGTATGTCCAGCTATAGACAGGCTCTAAAAACTGCTAGGGCAGAGCATATACACAAACTCATTGAAAATAACCAAAACAATCCAAGGTTTTTATTTAGCACAGTGGCTAAGTTAACAAATTACCAGATGCCACCTGATTCAAATATTCCACCAACGTTAAATAGTAATGACTTTAAGAATTTCTTCACTGATAAAATAGATAACATTAGAAATACAATAGCGAATGTAGATTCTACAGCGTCTAACACTTCAGTTTCATCCATCACACCCAAAGATAAACTGCAGTGCTTTACAACCATAGGACAGGAAGAGCTAAATAAACTTATCACTGTATCTAAACCAACAACATGTTTATTAGATCCTGTACCCTCAAAATTACTGAAAGAGCTGTTACCTGTAGCCGAAGAACCGCTTCTCAATATCATAAACTCGTCGTTATCTTTAGGTCACGTCCCAAAACCATTCAAGCTGGCGCTTATCAAGCCTCTTATTAAGAAACCAAAACTAGATCCTAGTGTACTGGCAAATTATAGGCCTATCTCAAATCTTCCATTTATGTCTAAAATTTTAGAAAAAGTTGTGTCTGCTCAATTTAGCACCTTCCTGCATAAAAATGATCTGTATGAAGAATTTCAGTCAGGTTTTAGGCCCCACCATAGCACAGAAACTGCACTTGTTAAAATTACAAATGACCTGCTCCTTGCGTCAGATCAAGGCTGCATCTCATTTCTAGTCTGACTTGATCTTAGTGCTGCGTTCGACACCATAGATCATGACATACTCATAGATCGATTACAAAACTATACAGGTATTCAAGGGCAGGCTCTAAGATGGTTTAGATCCTACCTGTCCGATCGCTACCATTTCGTTTACTTAAATGGGGTGTCATCTCATTTATCATCAGTAAAATATGGAGTGCCACAAGGATCCGTCCTAGGTCCCCTTCTATTTTCAATATACATGTTGCCCCTTGGTAAGACCAGATGAAACTTCTCAATTATCTAAGCTAACAGAGTGTGTTAAAAATGTAAAAGATTGGATGACAAATAATTTTCTCCAATTAAAATCAGATAAGACAGAGATACTAATTATTGGACCAAAAAACACTACACTGAATTGTGTAGATTACAATCTGCAACTAGACGGATGTACTGTTACTTCCTCTACAGTCAGAAATCTGGGTGTTATATTAGACAGCAATTTGTCTTTTGAAAATCATATTTCCAATGTTACAAAAACTGCATTCTTCCATCTTAGAAACATTGCCAAGCTACGAAACATGTTATCTGTTTCTGATGCAGAAAAGCTAGTTCATGCATTCATGACCTCTAGACTGGACTATTGTAATGCACTTCTAGGTGGTTGTCCTGCTTCTTCAATAAACAAGCTACAGGTCGTCCAAAATGCAGCAGCTAGAGTCCTTACCAGGTCAAGAAAATATGATCATATTACCCCAATTTTACAGTCTCTGCACTGGCTACCTATTAAGTACCGTATCAGTTACAAATTATCATTACTTACCTATAAAGCCCTAAATGGTTTAGCTCCTGCGTACCTAACTAGCCTTCTACCACGCTACAACCCATCACGCTCCCTAAGATCACAAACGCTGGACTTTTGGTCGTTCCTAGGATAGCAAAGTCCACTAAAGGAGGTAGAGCTTTCTCACATTTGGCTCCCAAACTCTGGAATAGCCTTCCTGATAATGTTCGGGGTTCAGACACACTCTCTCTGTTTAAATCTAGATTAAAAACAGATCTCTTTCGCCAAGCATTCAAATAATGTATCTTTTTAATTGTGAGTGTAGTTGCATCTGATCAAAGGTGCATTTTTATTCATTAGCTTGGGTTAAACTAATTTTACTTTGTTGGATCAGCAGCTATGCTAATGATGTCTGTATTTTGTTTCTATTTTCGCCACGGGATTTACATCCCGTGGTAACTAGGATTTAAACAAGCTCCAGTCTGGATCCAGAACACCTGAGAAGAGATGATGCTGACCCTCAGAGGACCTCAGATGATGCTAACCCTGAATCAACAAACAGAACTAACAATTATTGCTAAATGTGTGACTGAATCATATAATAACTTAATTAATAATATTGATAGTTCATCGTCTAGCTGACTACGTCTTGTATTATTATTATTATAATTTTTTCTAAAATCCTGTCAAATGTGCACAAACTACTAGCTACTACTAAATATTGTAGAAACATAATTTTCTGTAAAGTTGCTTTGTAACGATTTATTTAGTAAAAAGCGCTATACAAATAAACTTGAATTGAATTGAATTGAATTGAACAGTTAATTGCAGTCTGCCTTTTATCCCTGATTTCTGCTTGATTTTACAGTGTTAATTTCCATTGTTCCCAGCTTAAATACCCTTTCACAAACGCAGTAAAATCCATCAATGGGCTGCAACCAAACTGTTCACCTTCCATTCACTTCTTCTGGAATTGGCACTTTCCCATTTTTCTGCTTTTATTCCGGTCAGCCGTTTTCCAAAAACCCTGCGTAATTACGGTTTAGCACCGGCCGGAAGCAATTACCAAACTGATTCAGCATTTATCACCCTCATGTACATATTTTCAACAGCAAATCAAAGTAATTATGAAGGCTATATTCAAAATAAACTGATAATATACATTTTCTTCAACACTATCCAGGACAGGGAGCACTGTAGCCCCTCACTGAACATTTTCAGGAGCACAAGCAGAAGATTTAGAGTCACACCTTAAATCAGTTTTTCCCATTTCCCCCCATTTTGACTGATATACCAACAAATGGCTTTTACAGACATTACAACATACAGTTTTATTTTAAGTTGACAGGCTCCAGGACTAACATTTGAGGGCAGCAGCACCAGAGCCACTCAGATCTACAGACAGTATTCGATAGCACTGGGGCTGAAGATAAACCACTGAGCTTGAGCTGTAGATCAAATTAACTTTATCATTCATAATGTCTTAATAGTCATTCAGATCAAAACCAGTGAAAATGCTCCTCTGCAGCCACTGTTACGATTGTAATTTGATGTGATTTTAATTTTTAAATAAGTGTGTTTTCACAATGTTTTGTCAGGGACCTCTGGTTGAGTTGACACAGAATGATCCAACACGTGCTAGCTGAAGACTACAAAATAAACACTTTACTCATTTCAAGCTCAAACAAACCTTAGGTGCAGTCTGAGAATCTACATCACTGCTCCACTCAGCATTTTGTGGGTCATCCACTTCCTACAAAAGAAAAAAAAAATTGCATTAAAGCATTTTTTATTTTTAACTGCTACAGAATTGTATTTACCCTCAGCAAGTGTGAGCAGTGTGTCAGCTTCACGTCAGCAGAACTACATCATCAATGCAGCTGCAGACATACAAGAGTATTCACACTGGAAGCATGTATATGTATACACACACACACAAATATAACGTAGAGATTCAGTATTTAAACTGTATTTAATAAACATCATGGGGCAGCGTTGACAAGTTCATTTTCTCCTGGATGTGTGAGCTGCGCGATTTCCGATGTGTGTGTGTGTCACTGTGTGTGTGTGTGTGTGTGTGTGTCAGTAAGCAGCTCATTAATACAGAATGATAATTAAAGGCTCTTCATGTTCTTGTTAATTTTGTGCATTTTGGGCACATTCTTACACTTTGAGCGTGAGAAAGCAGTAAAAATAGATTCCCTTGCTTCACTGCTGTTTAACGCTCAAGCGTTTAATACACTTGGCCAAATCTCATGATATAAACGATTAAGCACTTATGCACAGGATATTTTACAAAAGTATATTGGCTAGATGGCAAAAAAAACTACTTCTCCAGTCTTCAAACACACAAAACAATAGCCTTTATAGACATAGTGTTTGAGTAAAGAAAACTGTACTGATTAAAGTTATTTTACCCTCATTTGCAAATAAGCTGAGATTTTTTTTTTCTTTTTTTAATAAGCGTGTATCTGTCTCCAGCTGTGCGCGCGCGTCATTCTGTACCAGAGTATGTGAGTGGAGTGGAGTGGCAACAATTTCCCCTCCGCGCTCAGAGCATTTAATAATCACTCCGCTCCGGGTTCACAATTTCCCGCTCCCGCTCCACTCCGCACTCAGTGATACCAGAAACACCGCTCCGCCTTCGCTCCGTGGCTAAAGTATTTCAGTATGTTTGAAATGTTATGTTCATAACGTAGCCTATATTAAAATAAAAAATAAAATAACAGGAGAGTTTCAAAGTGGTTTAGGCTATTGTGTGCAAACTTTTTTTTCCTACCACATGCCAAACTAATAACATGGATGTCAGCATTAATATAATTACTGTATTCTGCTGTGCAAATTTTGTTTGTGATGAAAATAACAGTACATTTTTATTTTATCTACAGATCAATGCATTTCTTACAGATTTCTGCTCATTCAAAATCAGATACAGATGAAGTAACACTGTAAGATTACATTTGTGTGAATGCATTATTGCAAAAGCGATTGCGTGTGAATGTGCTGTAACTGTTTAAATCATGCTTTGACCCGAAAATATTCAGTAAAAAGAACAGACAAACTCCTTGAGAACTAACCTATAACTTCCCGCTTTGCTATTGTCGTCATTGTAACCTTCTGATTTGAGAGATCTATCTGTATCAAGCTATAGTTAAATATGTTTAATGTGAATACTTGCTAAATATGCAGTTATATTACGGGCCGTTGGCATGAATTGTACTCGTGATGGAGCGGTGGTGGAGCGCTCTTGGAGCGAGTGAAAACCACAACGCTCCGACTTTTAAAAAATCCGCTCCTCGCTCCTGTCAAAATCACACCGCTCCACTCCACGCTCCGCTCCCACTCCGCTCCGCTCACATACTCTGATCTGAGCGGAGGCGCGTGAAGTGACGAGGTGTCGCGAGAGCTTGAGGATCCAATGGCGTTACGAAGTTTTACAAGCTCCTTTAAATACTTATCATTGGTTTAATATTTCAAATAAATACTTAAAATAATAGTAACGGATTATAATAGAGATATGAATTTTGGTTAATTTTTCACGGCACATATGTGTCTGCCATACAGAAACACCCCTGGAGGAGGGGGATCCGCCAAAATGAGGTGCTGGATCGGATTTCAGATGTGGCGGATCCGGATCCGGCTTGTACAGGCACAAATTAAGCACTGCATACGCCAAGTTCAAATTTGCGTGCATATGATACGCCAAATCCAATCCTTCCCATTAACTTCGGCGGAGAGCAGATGCGTTGGGACAAACTCAGACATCAGGAGAAATATGACGCGTCATCTTCAACTGCGATGACGTCACCAGCGAGGCTCAGTTCGCCTATTCACCTGCACCTGATGCGCGTCCCGTTAAATCTTCAAACAGGTAAGTTAACAGTGTTTTTTATGTAATGAGATCACGGTGTTAACTATATTGTTTTAATTATTTCAGAGTTTCTATTACATGGGGCCATGTGTCGAAATGGCAGCGTAATGCGTTTAAATTAGTTGTTAATGGAACCGTGGGCTGCTCCCTTAGCACATATAGTATCCTACCATTGACATTAGCCTAAGCTAACTTCTACTGTATGCCTGTTGCAGTTTGAAATAAATAAAAAACAGTTTTTTATTATGTTTTGACATGGCTGACAGCACTACAAATCAACAGACTGAATTAGTATTTGCTAATGTATTTAGCTAAAGTGGCATGGTTAGCCATAGCCTACGGGATCCCCCAGGGGTCAATAATGTGCGCATGGAATAATTCAGGCACGCGCAGACATTACTAGCTTTCAGAAGCATGATACTGTAGGGTTAGATTAGACTTCTATCCCCAAGATATTTGATTTCTAATGTCATCATCATACATAGTGCATTTACCTAAATTACACATTGTTGGTTTGATTGCTTATATTGCTCTCTTCATTTGTAAGTGGCATTGGATTAAAGTACCCGATAAATGATTAAATGTAAAGGAAAGTTAAGCTAGATTTAGACTAGACCCTTTGTCTTCAGCTGAAAAACAGTAATTGCTTACAAAAAAAAAAAAAAAAAAAACACTTGAATCTGTAGTTGATGATAGTAATAGCTAATATGTTAGGTGACATAATTGTAGCCTTGGTAAAATAAACAGTTGAATACAGAAATATCATTATAGTTACATCCAAAGGTTGAAATGAAAATCTGCATTCTCCTGTAAATAGTCAAGACACCACCATCCTCTTACCCGAAAATTAAAGCCTCATATGACTGATGTGGTCCGAACTTTCCATTCAATTCTAATAGTCAGCAAGTTTGAGTTACACGTAGATCTCAGATCAAACTGACACCTTTATTTCCTGTTTAAGTACAATGTCAAGAGGAAATAAGAAGAAGCTAGAAGCTGTTCTTCAGCTCGGGGATGCATTTGTTGAAGAGATACAGGCAAGTTTCATTCTTGTTATTCACAAATGTGTAATTAATTAACTCCAGTTAGTTAATGCCTGTGTTTCACCCATCTACATTTCATTACATGTGCATAAAGAAACGTAACACAGAGTTACAAACGCAGAAGGCTGAAGTCACAGGACAATCGAAAGTGACCTGGTGGAAGAGGGACTGTGATGTGTGACCACCAGCAAACAGAGGAAAAAAAGTTATTCTGCTGGTTAGTGTACATCTGATCAAATTGATGTCAAATACTTTAAATGAAGAGTGATGCGTGATTTAGAGAAGGTGCTGATTTGATAATGCTGTTGTTACCCAATATTCTGTATGCTTGCACTTTCATAATCTAAATTACATTATAATGACAAATGCATTTAGGTTTGATCCCTGAGCCCTGTCAACATGACAGAAATAGGAAAAACTTAGACAATAACATCACTGTTTCTCAGCTAAATCACATGGTTGTAGTTTAGTTTCACAATTAAGTGGGCAACACTACTTACAGCCAGCACCTACACAGAATATACCCTGTTACCCTCTGCCTTCTCTGCTATCACTGGCCCGACACCATGCAAGCACAGACACTTTTCCACCAAGATCTGTTCTATTCCTCTGAAGCTATGAAGACAACAGCTCCTGGAATGTCAGGGAAAGCCTGCACAGCAATGTTGGACCAGAGAACAAAGTGGTTTGGAAGAGTGAGGACACATTTTTAAGCTGAAAGACAAATGCATTCGTTGTTATTATTATAGGTAGATGTAAGGCTGGACAGTATGGCAAAAATAGTCTTTGAGTACAAACAAGGCACAAGTTCGAATATACCCACAAATGAAGTCAAGGGGCTGTAATATTTCAGGTTACTGAAATGAACTGAACTGAAGACCATATTAGACCACATTGGCAGTTGCATCCTTTCTTTAGTTTGAGAAGGAACATTGACAGAACATAAATGGGGTGACCTTGTAGTTCATTGTCATTTAAAGCTGTTCTATAAATTGTTTTTTATACTAACAAAGTGAATGCAGATGCTTTTCAGGGGAGCTTTCTGCAATATGTGTACTGCAACTCTGAAGAGGACCAACTTCTGGAGAAGGAGCCATTTGTCTGTCAATGGTGGCTGTTTCAGAGGATGAAGACAGAACAAACCAGTGAGTTTTGTGTACACATTAAAAACAGCCAATGTCCTTGTTATTCACATCATAATAATATAGTTCTCATTTTGTTATTTAACATTAAGCTGTTGAATATAATAGCCATGTTAGACGTTGTAAACATGTTTTTTTAAGTATATATACTATATTATTATAATGTGTTATTATCATTATGATGTCAGACTTACTACAGTGGTTATCCAGAATACGTTTTGTTGTAGGAGTGAAGAGCCAGGGTTTTTAGATGGAGTGTTTTTATCCCAAGACTCTGAGGTGTCCAGTTTTGTTGAGGAAGTCCGGGGGGCTGTCAAGAGTGTAAGTTTTCAATCAGGCTGAGCAGCGGGTTTCTTTGGCTTATTTTATAACTAACTGGAAGTAAAATGAGATGTTCGGATGAGGGAATCTTTGACCAGGTGTTGAGATGGCAATGGCAGGTTGCTGAGGTTAGCAATGCAGACTTTCACAAAGAGTGAAGTTGCTGAGCTGAATGAACAAAATACAACTAGATTTTAATCCAGAGTGCACAGTATATCTATAGTATTGGTTGGTCTGACACAATATCTGACAAAGTTAGACTTTTGGTATTGGTCTTGATAAATTGCACTGAAAATATTTGTAGATAAAACATCTGAAGCGTGTTCTTCAGAGTGCAATGTGCTCTCTACTTATTTCTTGTTTTTCCCCAAAAGGTCTGAATATGTATAAAGGAGAAATCTTTGCTTATCCAATGTTTCTCCAAAAGAGTTCCAGGATGCTGTATTTTTGGCCATGGATGTGACCTGCCGTTATGTGTCATACCTGGAGAAGGTGTCAGAGGTGAGCAATGAGACATTGCTTCGTATTGCATGCCCAAGCCCACAATACAGAATGTGAGGTGATGCTTTTAACTACTTTATCATTTTGATGTAGCCAGCAATTAATGTAAAGCACCACAATGAATGATGTTGTGACCCAGGAGTGTGTTTTGAGTTGTATATGAGCCCTATGTGCTGTCCTCTACAGCTGGTGATCTTGGGATACGTATCAATATTGATCACCCTGTTGTCCACCCTGTTTAACAAGTCCACTGCTTCCTGTAGATTCTGTGGAATGAGAGGAACCACTGTTGGTGAAGAAGTAGAGCAAGTCAATAGTTTCTCTCCAGATGTGCCCTGACCACAAACTATATGTCCAAGTCAGGTTTGTAAGATTCTTTGGCCCCTGCTCCCCTGCAAATGTACACATTAACATTTTGACCATTTATTGTGATTTGTCTATTTTTGTTTAGTTTGGTCATGTCTGAAAATATGCTGGCGTGTGTTGCTGCAAAGTGCTGCGGGAAACCCTGTAATACTAAGCTATTAATATTCAGTATGTTTTGGGGTGGAACGGTACATGTATTATTGTATTGAACCGAAACGATACAGGCATCACGGTTCAGTGCATGAATATACACGGAGAATATACACGGTATAAATGCAAATTAACTGATCTAATGTGGACCTAATGTTAGATGAGGGGGTTCTTTAGGGAGACCTAATCTGTAGTTCAGAGAGAGAGAGGCGCGATCAAAAATCACAAAGTGTTTACTTAGATGTGTGTGTGTGTGTGTGTGTGTGTGTGTGTGAGAGTGAGTGAGTGAGTGAGTGAGTGAGTGAGTGAGTGAGTGAGTGAGTGAGTGTGTGTGTGTGTGTGTGTGTGTCTGTGTGTGTGTGTGTGTGTGTGTGTGTGTGTGTGTGTGTGTGTGTGTGTGTGTGTGTGTCTGTTTGTGTGTGTGTGAGGCACAGGTGCGATCAAACAGTGGAAACATAAGAACATACTCCATTATTTTGTTTATACAGTGCATCATTCAAACTGCAAGTGTTTGTTACTGTTAATTAATTTTAAGGAAAACAAATATATAAATCTGAAATGTAGCAAATTAATTTTCAATTCATTCCGGTACAAAATACATATCTCAGGGTCTTTTTGTCTCTTTATTAATTTAATGAATAAACTAATTATATAAAGTTGTTGTCTGTGCACTACAAATAAACTGGTTCTATGCCTTTACTTTATTAATAAAACCTATTTAACAAACACAAGGCTTAAGTAATTTATTTTCTTTTGGTGGTACAGCCTGAGACACACACACGCTTTCTGATTTTTGTTTTGCTTTTCCCTCCATTGTACCAAACCATGATGTATGAACCGAACTGTGACTTCTGTGTGCCTTTCCTTCTCTAGTATCAGTGGTACCCACAAGAAATGTGTTAGTTAGGTTAGGTGCTATTCATATCAGCCCTCTGTCACACTTGTTTTGAGCGGCCCTGTTGGGTTCAATGCTGTTTAAATTCATGCCTATTCCTTCCATTTCCTCACACAACTTAATACATTTAATTTAATTTTAAAACAATTTAGTCAAGATGAGAAGTGTGAGGTAAGGTGGCCATCCTAATTGGAAAGCACAGGGAGAAATGTAGCCAGATACACACAAAAGTATATCAGGTTGATAATGTGTGTTTTTGTAAATGATTCAATGATGCATATTTTTCCACAGAGAAAACACCCTAATCATCTGGAGACACAAAACTTTGACTTCAATCGCCCTAAGAAGAAAACCAGAGAGAGCAGCAGATGAAAGCCCCCCATCCAAGCAAACTATGTTATGAGACACCAGAAGAGTGTCCCAGGCCAGTTTGGATAAATCAGTCCTCCATCTTATCATACAAGGCTTTCCTTTCTAATGTAGTTGAGCAGCACGGGGGTCATAGATCTTGTACATCTTCTCCAGCCCAATATTAATGTTATTTCACACAACACTGTTGTGAACAAAGTAGAGAAGGCTTCCCTGGAAATGAAGAACAATCTGAAAACCGCTCTAAGTGAACTTCAGTTCATTGCCACTACAACTGATTGCTGGACAGCTTACAGGAGTGGATTCGTAGGTGTCACAGCACACTAGATAGACCCCCAGACCTGCCCTAGCCTGCAGACAGCTGAAAGGTTCACATACTTGTGCTGTTCTTGACAGGGCACTGAACGATATCCACAGTGAAAAGATTACCCGCACCACAACTGACAATGGCTCAAATTTCCTAAAAGCTTTTAGGGTTTATGGTCAGATTAGGGTAGAGAGTGATAAAGGAGATGATGATGGTGATGATGAAGAGCAGGATAGCACTGAGAGCATGGAGTTTGTTGAAGCTGGAGTCATACTGGATGAGGACGACTGTCTGGAATATCAGCTTGTGAAACACCATCGCTGCGCCTGCCACCTTCTCAACCTGGTGTCAACAACTGATGTTGAGGAGGCAAATATTACAGAAGGGTCTCACGCTCAACTTTCTCAAAGTGCTGGAGTCTGTGGAATAAAAGTGCAAGATCCACCACAGCAGCAGAGATCATCGAGGAGACTTGCAAACTCAGCTCTTGAGTTGAAGCTTTTCCATGAAAAATGTTTTTTTTTTTTTTTTTTTTTTTTTGTTTGAACAGGTTTACTCCTGTCGAGCTTGCCTTTCTGTCCGAATATGCAAAGACTATGAGCCCAGTAGCGGAGGCTCTTGACTTACTTCAGGGAGAGACTAATGTGCAAATGGGATGGTTGGTCCCTACAATAACCCTACTCAAGACTAACTCCAGCACCTTCACATTTCTTCCAAGTTCTGTAGGCCATGGATTGATGCACTTTTAGCAGGACTTGAAAAACGATTTGGACAAATGCTTAAAGATCCAGAGCTGATAGCGGCGGCGATTCTAGTCCCCAAATTCAAGAAGTGCTGGACAAGTGATGAACAAATCATAAAACTTGGTAAGGGTTGTACTGTTTGTTTTATGATATTAACAGAGGAAAGTTACTAACTTACCAAGCAATCCAAAGATCAATCTGTGTCCTTTTGTAAGCCATATGAAGTTGATCAAAATCATTGTGCCATCTTTCAGTGTTGTAATTTCATCGTTGTAATCCATGGTTCAATTTGGTCCTAATTTTGCTTTTCTATTTCAAAGGCCTTCACTAAATAAAAATTTACTTTATAGACCAAACTGTGGAGAATCAGAGGAGGAGGACTTCTTTTCTGCAATCAAACAGACCAGTTCCCAAGAAAACACTGAACAGCTGGAGACTTACCTTGGGTGCACAGGTGATACAGTAGAGATACTTAGGTCTTTCCAAGCAGTATTGAGGCTTAACACAGCACTACCAGCTTCAGCAGCCTGCGAGAGACTGTTTAGTTCAGCAGGACTGATCTTTGGACCAAAAAGGGCACGAATTGATTATGAGAACTATGACAACCAGCTTCTTCTGAAATTAACTGAATGTTCTGGTGATTGTGTAGGGTTTGTCAATGTATTCCTTCTGTCATACACAAACACAGGAATACTGACGTACACTCACACACACTCTCGCTCTCTCTCTTTCTCTCTCTCTTTCACTCACTCACTCACACACACACACACACACACAATCAACACAAACACTTCTTTTTGTGTTCCACATGGACTGACATGCACTTTTGTTCTTGCACAAAGTCAAGCACTTCAGGCTTCAGAAACGTTTTGATATGTACCTAGGTTATGCTTTAGTAAGTTACTCCCAAGTGTTTGATGGGACTCATCAAAGATGTATACCACTGCCACAAATACACTCACTGCACATACAACATGTACATTCTTGCACTTTCCTACTCTCCTAGAGCCATGTGCAAACCTTTGCTTTTGTTTTTGGTAGTGTTTCTCTGTATACAGTATATGAGTTACTCCATGTTTTGAAGGGGTTTTGAAGTCTCAGTTTGAAGTCTCTGTCTCTCTTTTTGTCCACCCACACTCAAATGTATGCAGTATATTTCTCACCTTAACACACACTGACAAGCACTCCTTAATACACAGACACTCAAGTCACGGTCCTGTGCTGCTAAAATAATGTCTTGAATATTACTACCTCAGTTTGAAAGTCTATTTGCATTCCAGTAAAGTTTGAGGAACACATGCCCATCGAGTTTGGTATCTTTGATAGCATTATGTTTTTGTTTGATATGTTTCACCGTGTCTTGGGATCCATGATCAGTTGTTAAATTAAGCTTCTATTTCTAACAGTTGTGTTAATGATACGAGGTCCAATGAGTCTAGTGTTAAGTGTATTTTTTCTTTTTTTCTTAGGGTTACTTTATACTTTTTTACTATTTTACCATATCCATACAAGTACAAGAGGAGACGACTACTCATCATAGACCATAGTCTTTTTTTTACCATCGTAGCAGCATTAGCATAAATAGATATTCATGTAAGCAGTGTGTGTGTGTGTGTGTACTTGTACAACTGTCTTTGATTTTTAGTCCATTGGAGTGAGGAGCAAGAGAGTACAATGAATGACATTTTGACCAGTCCTCACTTTCTGAGAGCCTGTAAAGGTCAGTTTGGGGTCAAGAGATCAGGGATCAGGTTATAATGAGGATTTGGGCAGTTTAGGGTCAGGGTTCAGCTCAGACACTGAGTTGTGATGGGTGGGTTTATGATAAGGACCTAGAGATTGCATTGTGTCAATGAATGTCCTCACAAAGATAGATACAAGTGTGTGTGAGAGAGAGACTGTGAGTGTGTGTGTGTGTGTGAGAGAGAGAGAGTGTGTGTGTGTGTGAATCTGTTTACACAGTCAGAAACAAACTAAAAGCTTTATTTTATATATTGAGCCTGTGTGCTCCCTGAAACTAGACCTGAGATGGCTTGTGTCCGTGAAATGAGAAAATTGAAACTTTGTTGTATAGCTGAACCAGAGACATCGTTGGAAAGGTCGTGACCTGGAGAGTAACATATGTGAGTATGAAGATTCTACATGGCTCCTGTTTTGAGACACTGACCTTTGATACTTCATGTCGGTACATGTTTGAAGGCTTATAATACAGCAACACAAGGGGCTAAAGATATCGAGAGCTCATGACCTGAGAACGGGGGCAGTTATCCAAATATAGATAAAATATGGGTTATAATTGGTTAAAATTGTTTCACCCCATTTAACAATTAGATATTTAAAATCTGATTGCATAGATGTGTTAACCATCCCACTAAACCCACACTATACTCACATCTCACTATTTGCAACCTCCAATTGTAAGAAAAACACTATAAAAAAAAATATATATATATATATATATATAATTTCCCTAATATCCACACCATGCAGCTCGATACAAATCAGCACTACAGTATAGTTCTTCTGGTTTGCAAAGTAGGGTTGTAAAAAGATAATCTACTGGATATATTAAATATCTAGTACAGCCAAAACTAGTAATTGCACTGCATCTAGATGATCTATGTTAACAAAAAGTAGATATGTTGGTTTATTTCAGATATTTTAGCCAAAAACAGGAGTACAACGCGCAAACTCCACCCACAACACAAAGCACTTCTGTAACCGCATGCTACAAAAAAATGTGTTTCTCATTTTCCAAGGAGAAATAATTAAAGGTGATAGCCTTAACATGTTGAGTTATCAATTTGTTTTTCTGTGGAGAAATGTTGAAGATATCATTTAAAAAGTGGAGGTCTGTATACATTTGGTCCAATATGTGCTGTAAACATGTTAACTGGTTCAATAGAAAGTCAATAAAGATAAAAAAAAAAAAAAAAAAAGCGTGTGTCTGTGAAGAAAATACTTCTGGGCAGTATGTAAGTACGTAATGCAAGCTACGTGGTTTCAGCGATAGCAACATCAATAGCAATGAACTAAAGATACTGCATTCAATGAACAGAGATTATGAAAACTAAATGCAACTGGAAGGTTATTCTTAACACCAAAGCTGGATATACACCTTGTACTACAAGGATTAAAAAGGTTTCCCCCCTATGCAACAAAAGATATAAGGGAATATATTGCAAAATAGAATATATTGCATAACACATTTCATATATACATATGAGAAACCAGTGCTTATATTTATCATTATACTGCAATATATGCATTGACCATGTATGGCTATTTATTGATACATATTAAATATTCTTAAATGAAAACAAAAATAGCATTACATATAATTTTCCTTTATTGTGTATATTGCACATACCTGTTCCCATAAATGTGAATGTTTTATGTTAAAAGAGGGTAAATGCTAAAAATAGGTATTATGTCATACGTTTTGCTCAATATGAATATAGAGGGATATCTTTTTGTGTGTAAAGTTCTATTATTTTGGTATTTTACAGTTTTTGGGGTTACTATTGGTCATACAGGCGTGATTGATTAGCTTGAATATATGGGGCCAGAAATTGAATGAGGTGAAAATGAAACTTTGTCACAGGACTAAAAGATATTTATACCCCCTCAAGTACTCTAGAGAAAATATCACTTCCTATTTTTCAGAGGAGCAGAAACAACAGAACTTTTATTGTGAAATGCTCATAGAAAGTGCCAGACAATGCAAACTAGTTTCTCTGGGTGGAAGGTAGTGAAAAGGCAAACTGCACAATACAACGATTGGTCTTTTGGATAATGGAAATACTGGATGTGATGAGGTCCTTCCCAACACCCAGCCCTAATGAACAAATAATGAAACAGATTTATAAAACAAATACTGTTTAATTAGATTGTAATCAATTCTGTGCAATACAACTCTAATGTTGTTGTTTGATACAGTCATTCTGGTGTTCTCCTGTGGTTCCCAAGATGGGGCCAGGCCTTTTGGCTGAAAGAAATGGCAAAATAAATGTACACACATTTTGTATTTAATTTGTGAAATAGGTTATATATAAGGACATGGTTTATAAACCCTGTTAGGATCTACATATTTCCCTGATAGAGTGGGCTGGAGAAAGCAGAAGAGAATGTATAATTATATTACTGTCACTTTGTAATGTGATTTTAGACTGTACATGTACTGTATGTTGTAGTTGGGTAGCTTTATCTCTCTGTAGGCAAAAACTGATGCCACATGTGGAGAGGTCTGTGTTCATCCGAATTGAGCAGCCCTTTTGACTTCCCAAAAAGAAATGTAACACTGGTCCAGGGGATTATTACATAAACATAAATAACTTCATGCTTCTTAATAAGGTTAACTGTCCCTCTAAGGACAATTCATAAGTCAGTCAAACAAGAAGGATGATGTTACCATGATGGACAGGGGAGCCAATGGACCTTGGGAAGAGGGGAAAAGACAAAACATGTCATACTTTTATTTCATTATTAAATATACCATTACATCTGTCCTCCCAGCCTCTGAAATTCAATTGCCATATGATTACTAGAACATCATAGTTTTGGTTTATATTCAGAATGGTCTAACAGCAAAGTATTCAACATGTTAACTACTTTTTATTTAGACTTTTCTGATAAAAAGCAACAATTTCAGCTCTCTTCTCCTGATGTAGTATAGTATCAGTTTATGCACCTACAGTCGTACAGAATGTTCTCTGTATAGCTGCTCAACTTCTTTTCACGTGTCTTGGACACATATTGCACTGGGAAATTAACAAATTAAGTAAGTGCAAACTATTGCAATGTAAGCATATAAACCCACAGAAAGGGTACTGTATGCATTTCTCTTTGAAATATAAGATCTGAAGTAAATGCACATTATAATTTCCCCGGATTATTCCGAAGCCCCAAAAACTCCAATGAAAAATAACAGTTTGATATTTTTATAAAAGCTATTAGATTAGGATTAGTTAAGAGTTTAGGACTTATTATTTAATTAATGTTGAATTAAAAATATTTCATAGCATTTTTCCTACCATCATCATTGTTTTGGCTTCTTTTCCTTCCTCCTGAAATCTTGACAGCTGACTTCCTGTATAGAGAAACAAAGAAACGTGTAAATTGTAATAGAGGTGTGTGGCGTCTGCCTTGCAAACCAGGTGCACACTTGTGAGTACACAGTAATGCAGGACAATCTGTTGGCACTTTCTCTGATGACTTCTCCATTGGGCATTGTCACATTGCATTATGACACACCGGATACCAAACTGCTGCCATACAAATAACTCCATGTTATAAGAAAAGAGCAGCTTGTGAAACACAATCTGACTTCTGAGAGACATTCTGTATCTCATATTCTCTCAATTCTCTGCCTCTTCTATTCTGTATCTTCTCCAGGATCGCATGTGCTACCACTGGCAGCTCAGAGGGGCACTGGAGCACCCGTCCACTTTTTGTTTTGTGGTCTGTACTTTCCCCACAGCAGGAGGCCTTCAGTTTCTCCACCTTAACATAGACAAACAATAAGCAAACACAAAGATTTCTCAGACAGGTTTACATAGGCAAGAAAGACATTTTTATTATACACTTTAACAAAGTTAGTATGGGTTTTTATAAAGGTGAATGTCTTATAAAAACTGACTTAACCTACCCTGCATGACCACAATGTAATTATTATTATTATTTTCATATTTTACAGGAAATAACTAATTTGTCCTGTAGTTGAATGAATACAAGTTGTAGGCAGGGCTAAATTCTGTGTATTGTTTAAATATTGATATATGGATATATATAGCTCATTATTATCTGAAATATTGCAAATGCAGTTGGGTTGATGACATTATGACACATAACTGCATGACATTATCATAGTTGCTGCTTCCTTGCACAATGTAAATAGAAATCTATATTTCTCTAATTTGACAGGAACCTGAAATGCCTGACCCAAAGAGAAAGACAAATGTTTATTACCAGCACTTTTTGACTGTTTGTGGCCATTCCTTGGCTCTGGTGCGGGACCCTTTCATACGGGCCGTCTGCCTGGACTTCAACACTGAGTAATGGAGAGAGACAAGCCAGAGCTGTATGACTCACAGGAAGAAAAACATAAAAAACTAAATAGATAAAACGCACCAATAAAAAAAGGAGTATTTTTAACTAATTAAATGAAAATAAATTTTAAATTAAGATTTTAAATTAAGGGTATTTGGCAATAATGGAATTAAGATGAAGTCTCCACTGGATTTGCTTCACACTAGCAGCTGACATTTAATAAAAGAATAATGCCAACATTAGCGTATATACTCTGTCTACATTATGCATTTAAGACTCAATGAATATTTAGTTTCATTTGTAAATCCTTTACTCACAGAGATTAGTCTTCATGTTTTTGTGGAGGAAAATGATTGAATCTTCAGTGCGTTCCTGCGCTCACTGATGGTGCGTAAGATGATAGAAATTAAGCCCGAACCAGAGGTACCACAAGAAATTCTGGGGCCCCTACAATTTTTACAGATAAAATTTAGCCCAATAAACATGCCCTGTATACTTTAAAGAAGATACTTAGCACATTGCATAGTTAAAATGTCTAAGGATGAGTACAAAGCTCATGTACTTGTTTACATTTAAGGGAGAACATGTATTATCTCAATTGCAGTTGCAAGCACAACAGAACATAATGTACACATAGTAGGAGGACGAGGTGCTGACAATAAAGCTGACTCTGCATCTGTATATAAGTCAAACACACGCACGCGTAATAACCATATTATTTTTATTGGCCTATTTAGTTTTCATAATATAAAATATTCAAATATCTTAGGGAGGGGTGTGACTGAAACAGTAAATACATTATTTATTTTTTAAATATTAAATCTATGATCAAAACAGACAAAATACACATTTAGTGCATGAGGGGCCCTAGCACATTTAATGTTTGTATAAAAAATAAGAAAAGGGGGTCTGCTCTTCTGGGCCCTAAATCAGCCAGGGCCCTTAGAATCGCCCTAAACTTCCACCCCTTTAGGGAGCCCTTGACTGTGAAGAATGCAAGTTGTTTATAAATGAATTATAACAAAATAAAAAACAGTACTGCATACACTTCTTTGTTAAAAAATAAGGCTAAAGAAAAGAAGCTGCATCAAGAGACATTAAAACTATAAAAAGTAGTTTTAAGATGAATCATAATAAATAAAAAATGTCCTAAAACTACTTCCTTTTCTGCACTCACTTCTGTGGTGACCTCCTCAAATGGCTTAATAATGTCCAAGATTTCTCTGGAGATGTTCCATTCCTCTGGTGACAATGTTGGCAGAGATGCATTAGTTAGTGCCAGGGTGGAGATGATCAGATCTTTGATTTCTGTAAATCTTTTCAACATGTAATATGTTGAATTCCACCTTGTGGCCACATCCTGTTTTAACCTCAACGGCTCTTGACCCATCTGTTTTTGTGTGGCCTTGAGCTTGAACTGTACTCCTGTGGAAGTATTCAACTATTGTTTTGACCTTTTGCAATATTGGTTGGACCTCCTTCAACGCAGCTCTGATGATGAGGTTCAGCATATGGGCGAAACAAGGTATGTGGTCCCAGTGGAGATGGTCTTTCAGGGCTAAAACAATGTTGCTGGTGTTGTCTGTGACACAAGCTACAATTTTGTCACAAACACCACATTCATTTGTAACCCTTGTCAGCTCACTTGCCAGGTAAGTGTGACCTTTCGGTGCTTTGGACAGATCTAGATTTTAAAGGTTCTGGACTACGCCACCTGGTGCCTCTCACACCAGGATATACTTTACACCTGAACTGCTAAATACCTGATTTAAGGCGAGCAGATTCGTCGAAGTACACATAAGATGAACTAGACAGAGACGTGTTCTCAGTAGAAAAACAGTAACAAAACTTTATTATACAATGGTATCATTAAAAGAGCCACACCGTCATCCTAGAGACACATTACTAATAGAGACTAGACCTGGCATTAGCTGTTACAGGGGACAGTGTATGATTACCAATTAAACTAGAAAATACTGATTCGCTGGCAAGGCAGGTTACCTGTCCGAGATACGCGTGACGTTCACCACCCGTGCTCTGGAACCTGGAGCCCACGATCCCATGCATCCACACACACGCACACACACACCACCACAAGCCGATGATTCAAACAAGATTGTGAAGTGCAATTTACCACTACAATACATGGTGCAGGGTGTGGGGACGGAACCAGGAACCTCTCTTGTGAGCAGCTACGCTAATACTCTGGAAAGACAAGGTAAAGAACAAGTAAGTTATCACTAGAAAAATGGATAGAGAAATGTAACTACTAGCACAGCCAATACCACATCAGTCAGACAGAGCAGTAGACGGAGGCTACGGCAAAATAAACAATAAAGAAAAGAAATATATAAAACTTAATTCAGGCAAGGCAAAGCAGCAGGAGCAATCTGCCTCAATGTTGACATATGAACTGACACGGTGGAAAAACAGGCCTTTGTGCTGGTCTTCACAACCCTACATAACAATCGTTACACACAGCATATTCATTAAATGCATTTATATTAAGAGTTGACAATAAAACAGTCATACAATATGTCAGGGCAACACAATCAGACTCATTGTACATGTGTTCAAAAGCTTTTAGTCCTAACACACTGGATCTACTCATAACACAATAAACAAACTTTTTTCCTTCTAGGACCTTCAAAAGCACACAGCGCGATTACCCGGAAGCGTCTGGCAGTAACGTTACAGCTACACGGCGGGTACTTTGCCCCAGACCTGTGTGCAAATGTGTGCATTAAAAAGCATATATCCCAACAACGACACCCACATTATAGTTAACAATAAAATACACAAATAATACCTTCTTGATGCTAGTAAATTGTGGTAAAGCTACCCGGCGTGTGCTTTGCCCAGGACCTTCAGCAATACACAGCGCGATTACCCGGAAGCGTCTGGCAATCAGTAAAACACTTTGACACAGGAGAACCACATACCCAAGCAGCAACAGGACTGAAAACGTATCGTGCGTCAGAGAATATCTCTAAGCTCAACAAGCAGACGATTTTATAGCAACTGGCCAGACACAAATGAGTTGTTTAGCCACTCACGGCTAGCTGAGTGACGTCAGGGGGTAACCGTAGCTGCAGAGGGACAAACTTCAACCAGACAGCGATTACTCTGCCGGTTACACTTTACCCCCCCCCCGATTTGTTATCGGCGTATCGCCGATAAGCTCAATAGATCATAACTCTACCTTCCTTTAATAAAAAGAATAAACAAAATGCAAGGGGGGTAACCTAATACCAAGGACGGAAAACTGTTGTCACTTTACTGCTAGACCCAAGTACTTGAGAGTTAGTAGCCCCATTTGCCCTACTCACCACTGGCACTGGGAGATGGTGTGGGTTGGCATGTCTTCCTGCAGTAGTCCGAGCTGTTCTCCGGGGTGCCACTGAGCCAGCTGGTGTCACGTCTGTGATGGGGGCGACCTGCTGGGAGTCGGGCAAAGCCAGCATGGGGACATCCACTGGAAGAGTGGTGGCAAGCTGGATAGGTGGACCCTCTTCCCGAGAGCGGACAAGAACCCATTGGCCAGGGGTGTCACCATCTGCTGGCTGGCTTGTTTCCTCCTGCAGTTCCACAGGCCTGTTGGATGTTTGTGGGTCCTGGTCCAAGTGGACAGGCTTTAGCATGGTTCGATGTACTTGTCGTACTTTGCTTAGGTCCCGTGCTGGAGCCACAGAATATACCACCCCACCAAGTGGGGGTGCACGGATGACCTGATGTATTGTGGCGCCCCAGGCATCTTGGATCTTCGACCGGCCCCTCGTTGTATGGTCTCTGATGTAGACATGCTGTCCTTCTGCCAGTGGCTCACTCCGGATTTTCTGGTCATGCCGTTCTTTTCTCTTGGAAGCAGCAGCCTGCATCCGCTCCCTGGCATTCTGGAAGGCCACATTTAGGCGCCGCTGGTGCTCTCGGACCCATTCACACACATGCCCATGTCCAGGCTCTTGTACCCTGCCAAGCAGGAAGTCCACCGGTAACTGGGGGTCTTGCCCGAACATCAGGTAATATGGTGAGTCACCAGTTGTCTGATGGGCAGCAGTGTTGTAACTAAACACTAATTGGGGTAGGTGCTCTGGCCAGCGGCGCTTCAAATCCATGGGCAAAGTACGGAGCAGATCGTGCATCGTGCGGTTGAAACGCTCACACTGGCCGTTGCCCTGAGGATGATAAGGGGTGGTCCGGGTCTTCTGGATCCCGTACAGGGCACACAATTGATAGATAATGGCATTCTCGAAGCTGCGTCCCTGATCAGAGTGCAGGCGAGCTGGGACTCCAAAACGAAAGAACCACTCCCGGATGAGCACGTTGGCCACCGTTGTTGCCTTCTGATCCCTGGTGGGCACGGCCTGTGTGAATTTAGTAAAAACATCAGTCATGATCAACACTTGTTCCCTACCATCCATTGCAGGCTCCAAGAAGATGAAATCCACAGCCAATATCTGGTTTGGACGCGATGCCAGGAGGTGCCCCATGGGTGCATGGGGTCGGAATTGCGAAGACTTCGCAAGGGTACACCGCTCACAGTTCTGACACCACTGCTTTATATCTTCCCCCATTCCGGGCCAATAGCACCGCAGTCTTATCAGCTCTGTGGTACGTTCAACCCCCTGGTGGCCATGATCGTTGTGGAGCTGCTGTAGGACTTCCTCCTTTAGGCATGCAGGCAACAAGAGCTGACGCACCTCTTCGCCCCCATCTGGACGGAATGTTCGGCGGTAGAGCAGTCCATCGGCTCCCACAACACGGTCCCATTGTTGCAGCAGCACACGGGTAGAGCCCGGCAATTTCCTATGCACTGTCGGGTCGGGCGGTCCCTGTGTCAGCCAGAACGGCAGGAAGGCTCCAGCTGCTTGTAGCCTTCTTAATTCTTCGAGGGTGCGGGAGGGGAAGGCCGAGACAGCCATCTGGATTGCCAGTGGTGGACCTTGACATCTGGTCGTTTGTTGTACAAGGACTGGTATGGCTGTCCCTAGTGTGGAGGACTCTGTGGTCTGTCCCAGTAGTCCTACAGGTTGTCGGGAGAGGGCATCTGCATTCCTGTTGGTACGCCCAGGCCTATAACGGATGGTATAATTGAAAGCAGCAAGCTCGGCCTCCCACCGCTGTTCAGTCGCTCCCAGCTTGGCAGTCCCCAGGTGGCTTAAGGGATTATTGTCTGTCCAAACAGTGCACTGTTGGCCCCACAGATACTCCCGGAACTTGTCGGTCATGGCCCACTTCATTCCAAGGAACTCCAGCTTCATGGAACTGTAGTTTTTTTCTGCTGGACTGAGACTACGACTAGCGTAAGCAATTGGCCGGATCTTTCCTTGCTGCTCCTGAGAGAGCACTGCTCCGAGACCAATGTGGCTGGCATCGACCTCCAGAATAAAGGGCAAGTTAAAATCAGCAAACGCCAAAGTGGGGGCACTCACCAGCCTCTGCTTCAAGGCCTGGAAGCTGTTCTCACAGACATCTGTCCACACTTCATCAAGCCGTGGCCCTTTGCCCTTCCGGGTCTTAGTACCGCCAAGCTCTGCCCCCAGGCGGTTTAAAGGAGCTGCCAGCTTGGAAAAGCCCTCTACGAATCGCCTGTAATACCCGGCAAAACCAAGGAAAGACCTCAATTCGGACACGGTGGTGGGACGGGGCCACTTAGCCACTGCGGACACCTTGGCTGGGTCAGTGGATACACCTTCGCGGGATACAAGGTGGCCCAGGTACTGGACTTCCTTCTGGAAAAAACAGCATTTCTCCAGCTTTGCTTTCAGACCTTCTTTCCATAGACGGCTCAACACTAGATCCAGACGGTGTATATGATCTTCGACACTAGAAGAAAAAACAATTATATCGTCCAGATATAGTAACAGGGACTGGCAATGCTGTGCTCCAAACATTCTCTCCATCAGCCGTTGAAAAGTGCTTGGAGCGTTACACAGTCCGAAGGCCATGCGGTTAAATTCAAATAACCCAAACGGCGTGCAAAAGGCCGTCTTTGGACGGTCCTGTTCGGTCACAGGTACCTGGTTATATCCGCTAGCCAGATCCAGCGTGGAGAACCATTGAGCCCCCGATAGGGCATCCAAAGACTCCTCGATGCGAGGGAGAGGGAAGGCATCCTTTCTGGTCCTGCTGTTAAGCTGTCTGTAGTCAACACACATACGTAGGCCGCCACATTTCTTCCGCACAATCACAATGGGAGAGGCATAGGGGCTACTACTTTCTCGTATAACCTGGCTGTCTAGTAACTGTCGCAGATGGGCCTTAACAGCGTCATAATCAGAAGGGGGGAGACGCCTGTAACGTTGCCTAACTGGTTGGTCGTCTAGCAGGGGTATATCATGAGATATAAGATTAGTACAGCCAAGGTCACCCTCAAAAGCTGAGAACACCGACTCATGTTTTAACAAGAATGCCCTTATCTGTTCTTGCTCAGTCTCCCCTAGCACTGAAAAATCAAGGGCCTGTATCTGCTCCCTCACTGACTTAGGCCTGTCTTCCCCCTCAGGAGTCGGCATGCTAGCCACAACAGCCTCTATTTCTGGTTGGTCTTCAGAAATGCCCACAGGAAGGCCCTCAACAGTTGCATGAACAAGCGACCCTAGTGACTGGCGGGGATATAATGTAGCACGTGTAAACCCCACATTGACTACAGGGATAAAAGCTGTACCTTGTTCTACGTGCACTAGTGCAGGCGAAACTAGGAGACCACTAGGTAAAGAGCCGCTAGCCGGTTCCAGCAGGACAGCAGGAGCATCACAAAAGTGAGGAGAACAAGTGGCTGCCACCAATTTTACAGTGCCCCCTGGTATATGAATGGGCCTTCTACCTCTAACTTTAGCTACACCCGTTTTGGGTGGAAGAGGGCTGAGCTGGACCCGATGACAATGCTGCAAGGCGTGCCGCCACGGAAGTGAAGCGTGAACTACCGGTGGGAGATCAAACAAAGAAGAACCATGTTGGCCAAACAGTTCAGCGTAACATTCTCGAATAACATTCATCCCAAGCACCCCCGGCACAAGTGGAGGAGTGAGCTGAACTGGGGGATCTTTAACCACTAGCCAACCTCTTTGGGGGATTACCTTCCCTAATACTTCAACCGTTAGCTCAGCATACCCGATATAGGGTATGTCTAGACCATTTGCAGCCCGAAGCTGCAACCAATTACACTGTTGAAGTTTATCCTTGAAATGTTGCACAAAGAAACTCTCTACCAAGGTAGATACCATAGACCTTGTGTCCAAAAGACAACTGACAACTACTCCCCCTACTCTCACGGTTACCTTCGGGGACTGAGCGACAAGGGAGGTTACAGGGTGACTAAGAGTATTCTGATTCTGAGAGCCGCTACCATCCCCTCTCAGCGTGTGGCTCTGCACGCTGAAGGGATCTAGTTGTCCGACTGAGAAACTGAGACAACATTAGCCTGAGCTTGGGCCTGGGGGATGTGATTAGGAGCTACTACTCTCTCATTGTTACACTCTCGAGCGTAGTGACCAGGTTTTAAGCATCGCCTACAAATGACAGTTGACGGCCGACTAACTAGAGAGGGACGATTGGAATAGGCTGGGCGAGCTACTCCTTGCAAAGTAGTTAAGGCACTAGTTAAGTGGTTGATCTGTTCTTGTTGCTTCAGCAACATAGACCGCAGCTCTGCCATTTCTGAACTTGCCATACTAATGGGCGATGAAGCTCTGCTTGGCTGAGTCTTGGAGTACTGCATAGCGCAAAGAGAGGGAACTGAATGACTCCTACCCCTATTGAAGTCACTGGGCCTGCCCTCACACTCCCACCGGATGGCAGCAGCACGCACTTCCAGCATGGACATCCCTGGGGTCTGACGGACAAGCCTCTTCAATTCCCTGCGGAGGTCCAAGTCAATAACGTGCTCTGCAAACTGGTCACGGAGCAGCATGTCAAACTGGGGTACTGAATCAGGGGAGACCTGTTTAACTTTATCCATCAGAGAAAAGAGAGCATGTGAATATTCTTGTAAAGATTCACCGTCTAATTGTTTTCTAGAAAAGAAACTTTCTTGTAAGGCAACATAAGACTGGGAACACCCATAAAGTTCTTTGAGAATATTTGCAATTCTTTCCGGGTTTTCCCGATCTGCCCTTGGCCTATAGCGAATCTCATCTTTAGCCTCCCCATCCAGATGATCAAACATAAAGTAAGCTTTGTCAAGTGCACCCAAACGTCTAGTACGCGCACAGACCTCCACCTCTTCCACCCACTCAACAATGTCAATACCCACCCTACCCCGGAATACAGGACACTTCCGTTCCCTAGGGAGATACATCATCCGTTCATGGGACACAGGGTTAGCCGGGTTGGCGGAATTGTCCGGCTGAGGCGGCGGTGGTTGCTGCTGCTGCAGGCGGCCATTATCTGCCTGCAGCTGACGGATCTGTTCTCTCAGCTGTTCAACTTCGTCCATTGCTGCAGCGGAGTAATGCCCACGTTACAAGAGAGGCGGTGGGGTAGTCAGTGGTCTGCCCACTGCTCTTTTAGGTCCCACGCCGTGCCCACTGCTGCTTTGCCCTTAGCTGACTACTATGCCTTGAAAATCAAAATATACATAAAACAAAAAGAGAGAAAGAAAAGAAAAAAAAAAGACACGTCTCTGTGTGCAACAACCCTGCCGACTACGCCACTTTGTGACCTTTCGGTGCTTTGGACAGATCTAGATTTTAAAGGTTCTGGACTACGCCACCTGGTGCCTCTCACACCAGGATATACTTTACACCTGAACTGCTAAATACCTGATTTAAGGCGAGCAGATTCGTCGAAGTACACATAAGATGAACTAGACAGAGACGTGTTCTCAGTAGAAAACAGTAACAAAACTTTATTATACAATGGTATCATTAAAAGAGCCACACCGTCATCCTAGAGACACATTACTAATAGAGACTAGACCTGGCATTAGCTGTTACAGGGGTAAATGTATGATTACCAATTAAACTAGAAAATACTGATTCGCTGGCAAGGCAGGTTACCTGTCCGAGATACGCGTGACGTTCACCACCCGTGCTCTGGAACCTAGAGCCCACGATCCCATGCATCCACTCACACGCACACACACACCACCACAAGCCGATGATTCAAACAAGATTGTGAAGTGCAATTTACCACTACAATACGTGGTGCAGGGTGTGGGGACGGAACCAGGAACCTCTCTTGTGAGCAGCTACGCTAATACTCTGGAAAGACAAGGAAAAGAACAAGTAAGTTATCACTAAAAAATGGATAGAGAAATGTAACTACTAGCACAGCCAATACCACATCAGTCAGACAGAGCAGTAGACGGAGGCTACGGCAAAATAAACAATAAAGAAAAGAAATATATAAAACTTAATTCAGGCAAGGCAAAGCAGCAGGAGCAATCTGCCTCAATGTTGACATATGAACTGACACGGTGGAAAAACAGGCCTTTGCGCTGGTCTTCACAACCCTACATAACAATCGTTACACACAGCATATTCATTAAATGCATCTATATTAAGAGTTGACAATAAAACAGTCATACAATATGTCAGGGCAACACAATCAGACTCATTGTACATGTGTTCAAAAGCTTTTAGTCCTATCACACTGGATCTACTCATAACACAATAAACAAACTTTTTTCCTTCTAGGACCTTCAAAAGCACACAGCGCGATTACCCGGAAGCGTCTGGCAGTAACGTTACAGCTACACGGCGGGTACTTTGCCCCAGACCTGTGTGCAAATGTGTGCATTAAAAAGCATATATCCCAACAACGACACCCACATTATAGTTAACAATAAAATACACAAATAATACCTTCTTGATGCTAGTAAATTGTGGTAAAGCTACCCGGCGTGTGCTTTGCCCAGGACCTTCAGCAATACACAGCGCGATTACCTGGAAGCGTCTGGCAATCAGTAAAACACTTTGACACAGGAGAACCACATACCCAAGCAGCAACAGGACTGAAAACGTATCGTGCGTCAGAGAATATCTCTAAGCTCAACAGGCAGACGATTTTATAGCAACTGGCCAGACACAAATGAGTTGTTTAGCCACTCACGGCTAGCTGAGTGACGTCAGGGGGTAACCGTAGCTGCAGAGGGACAAACTTCAACCAGACAGCGATTACTCTGCCGGTTACATAAGCAGCAGTGTGTCTGTCTGTCAAAACAAAGCAGTCCAGGAGATAGGAGGTCATCTGAAAGTCCTCTATGAAATGACATGTCACAGTCATGTAACTTGTTGTAGTCAAAGAGGTCCAGCAGTCTGTTGTGAGACAAACAGCAGAGGCAGTCTTGATTTTGTCCATTATTTCACTTCTTAATTTGTCATACAGCCTAGACATTACAGTTTTTGATAATGTTTTTCTGCTAGGTAGACTGTATGACGGGTCCAGAAGATGTGAATACTCCTTAAAGCCCTTGTCCTCCACTATAGAAAATGGCTGAAAGTCACAAGCAATCATTCTCACCAGAGCCTAATCAAGTTTGCTTTGTCTTGATGGATCCATTGAAGTTTGTTGTTGTGGCCTCCTTGGAGGATGGTGGGTGCTGCTGGTGTACTGGATGCTGTAGATGTGGTCAGCGTGCCAGCTAAAGCCGTCAAAGGTCCAGCAGAAAAAGTGCTGGTGGTAGAAACAGCTCCAGCTGCAGCAGGGCTATCATCTTCAGTCTCTGTTCTAACTTGTGATAACAGCACCGTAGGATGTGCAGATTTAAGGTGCCTTCTCAAATTAAAAGTGCTTCCTCCTTTAGTTGGAAAACCTTTTTTGCATATGTTGCAATTTGCTTCAGTGGCTGAAGTTGCCACAAAATGAGACCAAACATCACTCCTTTTTCTAGTGCTCATTGTCCTGAGGTGTTAAAATCTGTCTGAGCCTCTTCTCTGCCCCTCACCTCGTGCAAAACAAAGGGAGATGGGTGTGGAATGGTCACCGTTCCCTTAGTGACAGTCTTGAGTGACAGTTGTTCTTCAGTTGAACCATTGGTTAAACCTTTGTGTGACCCAAGCACACTATATTTTCAAGTAAATCACTTTAACTCTCCAGTTTTATTTCAGTTTGGGTTAAAACTGTTAAAGCTGAAGTTATCATAACCTTAATGTTTTAAACTAACATTAATAATTCAAATTCAAAATGTTATTTAATGTATGTCATTATGTCCTTTTTTGAGCAATCTTCTTATACATATATTACACCAATATGTCAAGTCTGCCTAGGAAAAGCAATTATTATACCAGCAAACTCAAAATTGGAGTAAAAATGAACAAACTAGTCTATAAATACTTTTTATTGTAGGCTTGGATTATTATATTATTATATAGCCTAGTGTTTATTTACCGATAGACAGTCAAGAAGACAAATTCATCAATATTTTATTTATAAAAATGTTTTATTTATTTATAAAATAATAACAAACCACAGATCCTCAACAAACAGTAACAAAAACACAGTGACAGAAATGTCCGAAATAGCGCATGGGTCTGTCACGTGATTAAGGAACGAGTCAAACTCGACCTGAGAACCGAAAGACTCATGAGATGAACTAATCAATTCTCTTTCCGGCTCAAGACCGCGTTAGTTTTGCGTATGGGTCTGTCACGTGATTAAGGAACGAGTCAAACTCGACTCGAAAGACTCATGAGATGAACTAATCAATTCTCTTTCCGGCTCGAGACCGCGTTGGTTTTGCGTATGGGTCTGTCACGTGATTAATGAACGAGTCAAACTCGACCTGAGAACCGAAAGACTCATGAGATGAACTAATCAATTCTCTTTTACGGCTCACGACCGCGTTAGTTTTGCGTATGGGTCTGTCACGTGATTAAGGAACGAGTCAAACTCGACCTGAAAGACTCATGAGATGAACTAATCAATTCTCTTTCCGGCTCAAGACTGCGTTAGTTTTGCGCATGGGGCTGTCACGTGATTAAGGAACGAGTCAAACTCGACCCGAAAGACTCATGAGATGAACTAATCAATTCTCTTTCCGGCTCAAGACCGCGTTAGTTTCGCGCATGGGGCTGTCACGTGATTAAGGAACGAGTCAAAAGGCTTGTTCGACTTCATGCAGTTTTGCGCAAACCGATCGTCGGCTGACTTGAAGCAGTGCATGCCGGTTAGAAATTTTGTCCGACTTGATACAGCGCTGACGCCACGTGACTGTGACGTGTGCCGTCAAAGTACCACGAGAGCGATTCGAGAGTAGCCGGAGAACTCAGCCAGCGCAGCTTCTGAAGAGCGGCTGCACAGGTTCTGATGACGACACAACTGATCCACGATTCGCTGGATTCACTGATGACACAGATGACGTGCGTTTCAAGTTTATTGCGAGTCGGCTTCAGTTTCAGAAATTCTCATATGGACTTTTAATACAGTTCAATACGTTTTTATGTCGTCTTCATCTTATAAATCATATTTATTAAATATTGTTTTACTGTATTTACTTTATTGTTAATATAAAGTTTGTGTGTGTTTATTTTGCATGACTTTCTTTTTTATACAGACCTTTTACAGTATTCAGCAGCATAACCTATTCAAATGAGCATTTTTAAGAACTAAAATGTTAATCTTAAAAGCATACAATCTAATGTGGTCATAAATGTATGCTCCTATACAAATGATACATAATACATTATGTTCCTCCATTTGTTTGGTTTCTTCATATTCTTTAGTTTATTTTGCTGTGTTTATACTTCACCTGCATGTGGTTAGCAAACTGCTAACAACTTGCTGTAACTTCAACTTAACAACATTCAAGACCCTTCCAAAACACCACTTATACACACATTAAACGCGATCAAGTAAGCAATCGCCACGTGATCTGCCATGACTGACGTAATTGCAGCAAACTACGGGAGCCACAACGTGTCCGGCTTCATATCTCCGTTTTCAGCTCCTCCCCACCTGCACGCGGCTACTCTCGCCGATCGGTTGCATCCAGCCGCAGCCGATGTCGAACACACCTATACTCGACCCGAAAGACTCATGAGATGAACTAATCAATTCTCTTTCCGGCTCAAGACCGCGTTAGTTTCGCGCATGGGGCTGTCACGTGATTAAGGAACGAGTCAAACTCAACCCGAAAGACTCATGAGATGAACTAATCAATTCTCTTTCCGGCTCGAGACCGCGTTGGTTTCGCGTATGGGTCTGTCACGTGATTAAGGAACGAATCAAACTCGACTCGAAAGACTCATGAGATGAACTAATCAATTCTCTTTCCGGCTCGAGACCGCGTTGGTTTCGCGTATGGGTCTGTCACGTGATTAAGGAACGACTTGAACCCGAAGACTTCTTGTCAGATAAAAGGTGAGGTGAGATAATCACAGACTGAAGACCCAGGTAAAGAATGAATCTTTTTTTCTGTATCTTATAGCATATTAGTTTTGTATTGTTTGTAGTGTGATCAACGTTTGCATAAGTACTAGATGTGTTGGGGAGGTATCACATAACATTTTAATTACATCTTACTAAAATGAACGAAATTATTCAAAAAAAGATTCGTTCATTTTGCTGAACGAGACTCAAAAGTCAGAGTTGGTAAAATGATCCGAACCCCCATCACTATGAAGTAGTAGATTAACTTACACTTTTTATGAATATATGTTCTTGATTTATTTATTTGCTAACAGCATCTGAATATTAAAGAAAATAGAAATCTCATTTAATTAATGCAACCATAATGATTCGATATCTAATGAAAAATGATGGGTTTTTCATGCATTGCAAGATGAAGCATTTACTTGATTGTTATTTATGCAAAATCTAAACATTCAAAGAAAGCAATTATTATTCTGGATAAAATCAGAACAGCTCTTGGTGATTGTTTGAGCACTGATCTGAGGTGGGTAATCCAGGGACCAATGAGTAAAAGTCTTGCCATATTTTTGTTCCACCCATGAACTCACGATTTCACGAGAAGTGTATAACTGCAGCCTGGAGATCTCCAAATAGGGGCGGGAACTCCAAAAAGGGGTGGGAGCTCCAAAATAGGGCGTGGCTTCCTCTCATTGACAGACAGGCTCATGACATGCATGCACAATTTTTCCCCCAATCCACTTCAGTGCAAACTTTGCCCCACACCTGATTCTGAAGTTTTTATTGAATAGCGTGGTAAAGAAAGTTGCAGTTCAGGACATAAAGAGTTAATAAGATTATATGATACTCACCGGACAATGGTACCTTTTTAGTTACACTCAGCATCACTACCCCCTCCTAGCCTGCGAATTTCGTGCCCTGGGACGGCCCCGTTGCTTGGAATAAAGCGATAGAGTAAAATCTTCCCCCTCTGCTGGGACTGAGTGATTCCCTTTACATCATGAAGCAGAGAGTCAAACTTGGGTCCAAACACCACTGGCCACAAGCTTTGGGCTCTGCTCTCATGGAGAACATTTATTTATATAGCATATTTTATTTTAGATGAACTAGAAACAATGTTTAATATATAAAGTTTTATTTTGAAATGTAAGTAAGTAACAATGAGCTGAAGCCACAGCCAATGGTGAAAGTCTTTGTGAAAGCAGGCCCCGCCCCTTTATGGACATCCTGCCCACTTTTGGAGTTCACATCCCAGTTTGGAGATCTCCGGTCTGCAGTTATACCTGCTTGGATTTCACCAGAGGAGGAACAATTTTGTTTTTTTTTCACTTGATATTGAAGCATTATGGTTGCATTTGTTTAATGAGGATTCTCTTTACTTTTGTAATCAGATGATGTTACCATTAACTTTAACTCTTTGAGGACTTGGGATTTGACTTGAAACTCATTTGGGACTTGAAAGAATGACTTGGTTCCTCCTCTGGTGAAATCAGCTCCGGAGTTCATTAAAGAGCAAGGAAGATGAAAATTCTAAGCTTCCTATCACTGTTTATAAGTCCTGTACAACAGGTTTAAATCCATCCAAGGTTAAAAATGTATGCCGGCAGCCATATCACCCTGGAGCCCAAGACCGGTTGCCCACTGAAGCTAAGCAGGGCTGAGCCTGGTCAGTACCTGGATGGGAGACCTCCTGAGAAAACTAGGTTGCTGCTGGAAGAGGTGCTAGTGAGGCCAGCAGGGGGTGCTCACCCTGTGGTCTGTGTGGGTCCTAGCACCCCAGTGTAGTGATGGGGACACTATACTGTCAACAAGCACCGTCCTTCGGATGAGACGTTAAACCGAGGTCCTGACTCTCTGTGGTCATTAAAAATCCAAGGATGTCTTTCGAAAAGAGTAGAGGTGTGACCTCGGCATCCTGGCTAAATTCGCCCACTTGCCTCTGACCATTATGACCTCCTAACAATCCCCATATCTACTGATCGGCTTCATCACTCTGTCTCCTCTCCACCAGTAAGCTGGTGTGTGTGTGTGTGTGTGTGTGTGTGTGGTGGGCGTTCTGGAGCAATATGGCTGCCGTCGCATCATCCAGGTGGATGCTGCACACTGGTGGTGGATGAGGAGATACCCCCTGACAATGTAAAGCGCTTTGTGTCTAGAAAAGCGCTATATAAATGTAACAAATTATTATTATTATTATTAAAAAAACATTGTCATTTTGTCAAAATATCATTTTAAAATTACCTCAATTCTCAGAGATCCCCAAACGGTTCGCACGAAGCTGTTCAAAAGATTCAGTTTCTTTAAACCCCACCTTTCGGTAGCATACTGTGTTCTGATTGGTCAACTAACATAGTCAGGTTTGATTGGTTGTTCCGCACACAACTTCACAGTAAACAATGTACTAGCATCTTTTTGGGGTGAATTATGTCTTATTCCTCTCATCGCGAAGCAAACAGTAAAATAAAAAACTTGAACAGTCTCGCTGCTTTTTCTTCTGTGTGGGCGGATTCAAGCCACGTGCTTCAGGTTGAATCTGAATAGCGCGTTCAGCGCGGGGGCGTGGTCACATTAGATATAATGAAGGGAGACATGAAAAACAGACATCGCGTTGTTTTCATATGGATTACTTTATCACAGAATATCTGTTTTCGGCAGCACTTGTTTAGTTTTAAAGTAGATATGTCAAGCTTTCTATAGATATCTCTCTCATGTCTCTTCGTTGAGTATTCACGGAGTTACACTTCATTTTAATGACGTGTTTGTAAATGAAGATCAGCGCAGAGAAAGGCTGCAGACAGAACACATACTGATAAGATGCTCGGGAGAAAACCAACACATAACTTCATAATCATACTTCGCGTTGTGATTCGGAGATGCTCGTTGGTCTAAATAAAGTTGGTAATGAACCCTCTTTTATGGCCAAACGCTTTGAAAATCCCGCTGTACTCACCGAGATTAGAAAAGCAGTCATCAGTGAAATGTGTTGTGAACACAACAAAAGGGATTTGTTGTACTGCTCTGGTATTGTGGTAAAAATGAATTTTAGCCATTAGTTCTTCTGATCTTCATTCTTTGGCAGTGAAAATAAAACAAACTTGCCTTTACAATTAAAAACGCACTGTCTCCTCGACATGATGCTCTCACACCAACCAGAGCGTCTGTGTGTGTGTGTGTGGGGGGGGGGGGGGTCAGAGTTCCGTTTCTCCCAAGACGGTAGGCGGAGATTATTATGCAAAGTGTTCTAGTGACGTACATAGAGATGGGCAAAAGATTTGAAATCTATAACGATTCGTTTCAGCGATTCAGAGTCGACTGCTTACTTTAGAAGCCAATAACTTTATAAATCATCTACTTTTTGGTTTAATTATTTGCACATTGTTTATACTGATGGACAGCTACATCATACACTGTAATACAGGTAATTTTTGATTTCCCATCTGTGTGGCTCTTTAAAGGAACAAAAATTTGGCAGGACTTTTACTCTTTGGCCCCTGGACTATCCACCTCTGGACTTGTGCAGTACTGTGAAGCAGCGATGGCAAGATGAAGCCTCGTTAAGCTTTAAAGGGGTCATATAATGCCCATTTTCCACAAGTTGATATGATTCTTTAGGGTCTTAATGTAAATACTGTAACATAATTTGTTTAAAATTTTTCAATGTTAATGTTAAAAACACCTTTTTTACCCTGTCAAAAACAGCTCTTTTCAAAACCGGCTGGTTTTGTGGGATTCAGCCCCTTTCTTCTGATCTGCTCTCTGAGAGACTGTTTACTTTAGCCACATTCATAGTGAAACTTGCTAATTAGCACACTGCTGGAGGCTGGGTCATGAAGGATTCACACGAACATAAACACATTTGAGTAGATCAAGGGCACATTTCTTTCATTTCTCCAAACTTAAGTTAATCCTCTGTGATTTCAGTGGCTCAGATGTCGAGAGTAAATAACTACTGCTATGTTCATTATTACATCCAACAACAAAACACCTCAATCACTTAAAAAGTCATGCTCATCTGCATCTCGGACTGATGACGGCTCACTCAGGGTGGGTCTGAGGTAAGACACAAGTCCAGCCTGTGCTGAAACTCTGCTGTCAATCAAACAATCATGGGAGGGGCCTCCAACCATGTGACATCACACCGTCAGATGGCTCAATTTGAGAAAGGGGAAAACATTTAAAGAGATTACAGAAAACGTGCACGTGTCGCCCAGCCCTATACCTACTCTGATTGGTTCGATCGTCTTTCATAGGCATACATATTAGGAAATGTGTGTGAAGTTGGGGTGGGATGGAGTATGTTGTTTAAAAAGATAAAAACGCTGTGCAGTTTTATAAAGCCTTCATTATAATGCAAAGAAGAAGAAAAAAACATTAGCCTGTAACTCGAGATTTAGTCTAAGCTTCAGATGACACTCCCATGGACCTTTGGCTGAATGTCTGATGCATATGGCACACAAAAGTGGAAAGGCTTCAGGAATGTCGAAGTCCTCATGGTATTGGTTGAATTCTACAGGATTTCCACGAGACGTGTGTCATGTTCTTTAACGTTCCACCTGAAAACAAAGATACCGTGGTGCCAATCCCACTCACGAAATAAAAAAGATGAGTGTTTACAACTGTGGCAATGGGTGCTTATGAGGATCAACGAAATGCTGGATTTTCAAAAGCAGATTCAAGATTTTTTATTCTAGATTAAAGATTTGTATTTGTTACATACACAATTATGTAGAGCATATATAACCAGCACTGAAATGTGAGTCAGGTCTGCTCCATGGACAGTGCAATTATCAGAATAATAATCAGAAAGAGCTCTACTGCCAAGTATGCTTGCGCATACAAGGAATTTGTTTTAGTGACATAAGCTTCCAGTACACAGAGACAACAACACAAAAAATAAATAAATAAATAAATAAATAAAATAAAATAAAAAATTTAGGCAAATAAATAAGTGTATAAACAATTGTGCTATAAATGATAATGGGATAGGATTGAATAAGATGCATGGATGTACTAGGATGGAGGGGTAACAAATAAATATAAGGATATTGCACATTTTTTTGCATAAGCATAAGTAGGGAACATTTAACTGTTCATGAGGTAGATTGCCTGGGGGAAAACCTGTTCTTGTGCCTTACTGTTCTGGTATTATTAAGAATACAACACAGATGAAAATATACATAAATATAGCTATGAAAGAATGAAATAAAAGTAAACAATAAAAATATAAGAATAAAATATAAAAAAGATGTATACTGTAGAATTAAATATAGAACGGAAATAATGTGCATGAAAGTAAACTGTAGTCTTAAATATTAAGATACCCAGGGATGTACAAGAGGCAGTGTGCATATGTGCATTATACTGTAGTCTTAAATATTAAGATACACAGCAATGTAAAAGAGGAAAATGTGCAAACAGGCTGACACTGTCAGTGTGTCTATGTGAGGTAGTGAATGATGAATATCTTACTGATTATGTTAATATTAAGTGGAGGCATGAGGATGTTAAGAGGCTGGTTTAGAGTTTAGGAGCCTGATGGCCTGGGGGAAGAAACTCCTCTTGAGTCTCTCAGTTTTTGCCATTAGACTACAGAAGCACTTACCAGGTGGCAGCAAAATTAAAAGATGGTTACTGGGGTGGGTGGAGTCTAGGGCTGGGTAAAAAAATTGATTTTTCGATTAATCTTTTTTTTAAATGTGGTCGATTCAAAATCGATTCTCAAAGGCCATGAATCGATTTTTTTCCATATTTATTTCCGCAGACATTGAATGTAAGATTAGCGTTAATCTAATTACAAATCTTCTCCACTAGATGTCACCCTCTTATGTGCCTTGTGCGATGTTATCAACGAACCTGTCATTCATTCATTCAGTGCTTAAAGCAGTGGTTCTCAACCCGCGGCCAGTCACGAATTCAAATGCGGCTCACCATATGCTGAACACACACACACACACACACACAAAACTTTTGCATCTCACTTGAAGAAGTTAAAGCAAATGTAAACACCATATACTATGCAGCAATCATCTGTAATTTAAGAAATTTGGCAAAACATCTCTGGAGAGAACCTCATATTATAAATTCGAAAGTGCTTTCCATATTTGGATCAACACAGGCTACATTTGTGAACGCACATTTTCTGCAATGTTGCGCGTCAGGTCATGCTCCCGTTCGCGTCTTACAGACTGAATCTTAAAGCCTCTTATACTTTCTGCGTCCGCGAGTCCGCTATGGACCGCTATGCAGACATGATGTAAACATCGTCATCGGAGAGTGTGTACAGAGGCTCTGAGCAGACGACCGCGCGGACAGGTGCGCGTGGTCAGTA
Source organism: Carassius auratus (assembly GCF_003368295.1). Taxonomy (NCBI): domain Eukaryota; kingdom Metazoa; phylum Chordata; class Actinopteri; order Cypriniformes; family Cyprinidae; genus Carassius; species Carassius auratus. Next base: position 270,357 of record NW_020528758.1, read on the forward strand.
GTCGATAGGTGTGTTCGACATCGGCTGCGGCTGGATGCAACCGATCGGCGAGAGTAGCCGCGTGCAGGTGGGGAGGAGCTGCAAGCGGAGATATGAAGCCGGACACGTTGTGGGTCCCGTAGTTTGCTGCAATTACGTCAGTCATGGCAGATCACGTGGCGATTGCTTACTTGATCGCGTTTAAATGTGTGTATAAGTGGTGTTTTAAAAAAAAAAAAAAAAAAAGTGGTGTTTTGGAAGGGTGCCTTCCAAAACAAGATACCATATTGGATATATACTTTATCAGTATGACATGGGTGTTTCTGCTTATACAAAATGATAAAAGTAACCTATAAAAAAATTCCCTGGTGGGTATGTGTTTTTCAAGAAGGTTTCAGCAACAAGATTCACAGTGCCCTCCTGCTGAGCTTTTTAACATTTTAAACATAACACCACTGATTTTCATATACAGAAAAGCACAATTCTGTTGGATTTATATTGTGATTTAGACCAACTATTTGAAAGTGAACAGAATGTTGTCAAGTTGTTAAGTTGAAGTTACAGCAAGTTGTTAGCAGTTTGCTAACCACATGAAGGTGAAGTATAAACACAGCTAAATAAACTAGAGAATATGAAGAAACCAAACAAATGGAGGAACATAATGTATTATTTATCATTTGTATAGGAGCATTTATGACCACATTAGATTGTATGCTTTTTAGATTAACATTTTAGTTCTTAAAAATGCTCACTTGAATAGGTTATGCTGCTGAATACTGTAAAAGGTCTGTATAAAACAGAAAGTCATGCAAAATAAACATACACAAACTTTATATTAACAATAAAGTAAATACAGTAAAACAATATTTAATAAATATGATTTATAAGATGAAGACGACATAAAAACGTATTGAACTGTTTTTAAAGTCCATATGAGAATTTCTGAAACTGAAGCCGACTCGCAATAAACTTGAAACGCACGTCATCGGTGTCATCAGTGAATCCAGCCAATCGTGGATCAGTTGTGTCGTCATCAGAACCTGTGCAGCCGCTCTTCAGAAGCTGCGCTGGCTGAGTTCTCCGGCTACTCTCGAATCGCTCTCGTGGTACTTTGACGGCACACGTCACAGTCACGTGGCGTCAGCGCTGTATCAAGTCGGACAAAATTTCTAACCGGCATGCACTGCTTCAAGTCAGCCGACGATCGGTTTGCGCAAAACTGCATGAAGTCGAACAAGCCTTTTAAAAGCACAATTGCACATGTTTAGGCAGTGTGAAGAAGCCTATTACCAATCGAACCAATCGGGCCGGGCTCGGGCTTGTGCGGTAAACGAGTGGTCATGTGATGTGTTTCGATTAGCGCGAGAAAGATGCGAAAATGGATGCTGAGTAGTTGAAAGAGGCTTGCTTCTGACGATTACGTTTTGGTAGCACCAGCAACTAAAGCAAAATCTGAGGTCTGGAAAAGTTTTGACCTTGTTTATTTTATTTATTTTATTTTTTTTTTTTTTTTTTTATTATTATTATCTGACTTACAAACTTACAAACTTACAAACATTAATTCCAGCAAATCAACATACAACTGCAGTATTTCACAAGACAAATATCATACCTTTAGACAAGATGACAAATCATAACAACAGCAAAAAAATAAAAAATAACTAAAATAAAATAAATGAGTAAAAAAAGAAAAAAAGAAAAAAGAAAAAGCAAACAGCATATTACCTTTTTCCTAATTAGACATTCATTATATATATATACATTTTTGAGAACACAATGGGGACTTTACAGTATCAACAATTTCTCCATAAATTTTAACAAAATTTCGTTCTTTTTATTTTTAACTAACTTTAACGATTTCTTTAGCGATTCCATCTCGATTAAGAATAGACTACATTTAGGTATGCATTTTGCAAATTTTTGTTTATGGATGTAATATTTACCATGCAGGATATAAAAGTTCACCACATATTCAAACATTTTGCTTCTATGTGTGAAAGAACATATAACATCTTTTAGAGATAATTTATAATTCACCTTTCTTGGGGCAAAAAGAAAAAAACTAACGTCAGACCAAAATTTTAAAGACACATCACAATTGTAAAACAAATGAGCCAAGTCTTCCTCGTGTACATTACAAAAAATACACTTGCTGTCAATGTCCATGAATTTTGATAACAAAGCTTTACATGGGTAGATTTTGTGAAGTATTTTAAAGTGTAACTCTTTAACTTTATTTAGCATACAAAATTTGTTTGGATTTAACCATGTTTCTTTCCAACGAATATCATCAATTTGTGCATTCCAAAAAGATTTCCCTCTAGGAGAAATTTTATGTTTGGATTGAAAAATTAATCTGATATTTTTATTCTTACAGGAATGAGAAAATATTTTGATACCATCAATTATTAACTCAGGAAGTTTCCTTTCGTTACTTCCAAAAGTAAGGTGACTTTTCATCAGATGTTTTAACCCATTGGGAATAGCTTTAACAACTTGCTGAAACTCTTTAAATGGAATGGGGAAATTGTAAATAAACATAAAATCTTCATAAGACAAAACATTTCCATATTCATCAAACAAATCCATGACAAAATATATATTTTTTTCAAACCATTTCCGTAAAAATAAAGATTTATTCCTAGAGGTAATAAGACAATTGTTCCAGAGAAGCATTTTGTGTGGAGAAAAGTTGTGATGGAAACCAATTTTCCAAGCTAATAACATTTGCTGGTGAAATTTGGATAGAATAACTGGTAATTTCCCAGGCAGATAGTTACATCTCAATATAAAAGATAAGCCTCCAAGCTTGTTAAAGATGGACTGGGGGATAAAGAACCATAATGAATTTTCATTTTTTTGACAGTTTCTTAACCAATTAAGTTTAAAGGTATTGTTAATATCAAAAAAATCTAACATCTCTAAGCCACCATCAACTCTTTTGCCTGATATAATGTCCTTTTTTAACTTGCAAGGTTTATTTTTCCAAATAAAGTCGAGAAAGGTTTTATTAATTTCTTTGGAAGTTTTATCACTGACGTAAAGAGAGAGAGCTGGGTAAACAAATCTGGAAAGACCCTCAGCTTTGGAAAGCAAAACTCTCCCAAACAAGGTCAAATCCCTTTGTAACCAGTTGTTAAAGATTTTTTTAGTTTTATTAATTTTAGGCATAAAATTCAATTGTTCACGCGTGTGTTTATTTTTAGAAATATGACTGCCAAGGTATTTAACGGAGTCCTTTACTGGTATGCTTTCAACGAATAGATCTATAGAATCGTGTATAAATAGTATTTCACATTTCCTAAGGTTTAACATTAAACCAGAGGAACTGGAAAATTTGGAAATACATTCCAGGGCTGTTTTAACTTGCTTTTTATCTCTCAGAAATAAAGCAGTGTCATCTGCCAATTGAGAAATCTTGATTTCTCTATCAAATATTTTCAGTCCCAGAATGTTATGATTATTCAAAATGTAAATAGAAAGAAGTTCAGCCACTAATAAAAACAGAAAGGGAGAGATTGGACAGCCTTGTCGTATGCCACGATGAATCCCAAATCTTTTAGAGGTTCCCATATTAAGAATAATAGAGCTATTAATATCTTTATAAAACATTTTAATGACATCAATGAAATTATTGCCAAAACCAAAAACTTTCAGTGAGTGGAGTAAGAAGCCGTGTTCGATGGTGTCAAAGGCTTTACAAAAATCTAACAACACAATAAGAGCCCCTGAATCAATTTGATCAGAATAGTCTAAAAGGTCAATTATAAGGCGAATGTTGTTACTAATGTGCCTATTTTTCATAAAACCTGTTTGAGTCTCATTAATAATTTCATTTAATCCAGATTTTAATCTTTTTGCATATACTAGTGCAAACAATTTATAGTCTATATTTAGTAGAGTGATAGGTCTCCAATTGTCTATATTTTGGGCATCTTTATCTGGTTTCGGAATCAAACAGATTAAACCTTGTTTCATAGTTGTGACCAAATCCTGTTTTTTAATACATTCATTAAACAATAAGAAAAGGGGATCTTCCAATACCTTCCAAAAGTGTTGGTAAAATTCAATTGAAAGGCCATCTGGACCCGGACTCCTACCTTTTTTCATATATTGGAGAGCTGACAGTAATTCCTCCTTCTTAAGGGCAGTATCACAATGGTTTTTAAAGTCATTACTAATTAATGGAATAAAATCTTGAATGTCATTAGTAAATGATTTACATAGAATATCAATTTTGTTTAATAGCTCAGTTTCTAAGCAATCTCTGTCTTTTTTCAATTCCTTACTTCTCCTAATAGCTAATTCTCTGGATTTAAATTTAAATAACTCCCATTTAGATGCATAATCTGATTCCTCTGAATTAAAGATATTGATGGCTAACATTTCAATATTTTTTGTAAAAATGTTATCTTCTAATATAGAGTTGTTAAGTTTCCAATAACCACGGAGGCAGCTGGGTTTATGAACAGTCTGTAAAGACAACTCAATCAGAAGGTGATCTGAAAATGGAGCATAATGATGGGAGATATCTTGAACATGTTGTAGCAGACTGAATGAAATAAGAAATAGGTCAATTCTCGATTTTAAGGACTTTGACGCATTGCTCCATGTATATTCAAATGAATTACTATTAAAGTAGCGCCACGAATCCACCAAAGATAGATCTTTGCATAAGGAATCAATAATATTAAAGCTTTGAGAGTGAGGTCTTACTTTCCTTGGAAACCTATCCATTAAATCATCAGGGACTTCATTAAAATCTCCTGCGATTATTAACTTAGCATTTGGGGTTGTTTTCAGCAATTGAGATAGAATGAGAGAAATGTCAGTGAAAAACGTATTATTCATAGAGTGTGAATTAAACCCATAAATGTTACAGATAATAAAGATGGCATTATCTAATTTAACAGTTAGAATAACCCATCTGCCTTCAGGGGAAGACATAGAATTAACAATATCTCCTTTAAACTTATTAATTAAAATAAGAACACCCGCTGAATTATTTGTCCCATGACTAAAATAAACCATATCGCCCCATTGAGCTTTCCAGAATTTTGAATCAGAAGCAGCCGAATGTGTCTCTTGCAAAAAAATAAAATCTGCATTATAACGTCTACAAAACAGAAAAATTGCTTTTCTTTTAATGTCATCTCTTAAGCCCCGCACATTTAAAGAAACAATGTTCAGCTGTTTGAACTCGAAATTGTCCATTAACAAATAAAAGTATGATAAAAATTTAGAGGGAAAAAAAGAAAAAAGGAAAATGACAACCACAAAGTGTAGCTATTGAACACCTAAATTTAAAGTTCTGTAACTAACGCTATTTGCCTTAAGAAGGTTCAGGGAATTAGTATAATAAGGTCGAAAAGCCCTTAGAAAAAAGTAAACGATATAACTGGGCAAACATGCAGAAAAAACTACATCGAACCTGACAACGCGGTTAGAAACTTGTAGTCCTTTTACGGATGCTGTGCTGAATTGGCAGCGATTCTCTTGTTATTGATAACAGCAAAGGGACCGCTGAAACCGGCCTTCTTTCCCTCCTTCCGTGCCGCCAGGACAAGGGGCCAAAGTTTATTCCGACTATCAATGTCCGCTTTGGAGAGAGATTCCTTGATATAGAGAGCGTGCTCTCTCAGGTAGAGAGAATTCTTAGCTTCCACCCATAAGATGTCGCGGTACCTCCGTATGGCGAATCTAATGATGATGTGTCGCGGCGAGCCATCCGGCCGTTGTTTGCCTACACGATGGACCACATCCACAGCCTCCTCTAGCTTATCTTTGATTCGCGGGACCACTCTGGCAAGATGATTGATGGTGATCGATCGGACATTTTCTTCCTCACGTTCTTTCACACCCAGCAATTTCAAACACCACTTGCGGCTGTACCTTTCTAGCTCTTCCACTCTAGACTTGAGAGACACACTCTCCTGTTGCATATGTTGTATCGAAGCTTCGGCCTTACCGATCCTTTCGCCTTGAGTGGCAACATCTGAAAGGAGTCGAGTGACGGTGTCGGATAAAGAGTTCACAGCCGCAGTTGTGATCTCAATGGAGCTCTCGATGTGAGTTATTTTTTGAAAAACCGCGTCTTGCTTGGAGTTCAGGGACTGAATGGCGTCGAATATCTCGGTAAGCGATACAACACTATCAGCTTTTTTCTTTTTTCCAGGAGGACCTTTACTGGGTGTAGCACATCCTTCCAAATCCTTTTCAAACTTATCTTGTGATCGTAGGGAGGTTTCTCCGGATTCAGGCACGGAGACATCCATGTTTTGTTCAAGAGATTCACAAGACATCAGGCTGTCGAAGTTCCACTCGGCACGCGGGTTCCTATTAACTCGTTTTTTGCCCATTAAACTCAAAGGTGGGATCCAGCTTTTGTTCTACAGTTTTTAACGAGTAAAATCATCCGCCATAGGGACAAAATAACGACCCCTTGACCAAAAAAAACCTTCTTAACTAGAACAGGTGCAAATAACAGATCTACTCAGCAAGACGCCATCTTGGCCCCCTTGACCTTGTTTATAATGAGAATAATAAGTGAATAATGACGCACCATCAGTGAGCACAGGAGCGCGCTGAAGACATGTACAGCGGATTCAATCATTTTCCTCCACAAAAACACTTAGCCCTTACCTAATCTTGGTGAGTAAATGATTTTCAAATAATAACTAAATATTATTTGAGTCTTAAATGCATAATTTAGACAGAGTAGGCTATATAAGCTAATGTTGGCATTATTATTTTATTATGTCAGCTGCTATGGCGAAGCAAATCTGACAGAGCCTTTATCTTAATTCATTTCGTTATTGCCAAATACCCATCTTAATTTAGAATTTATCTTAATTAAATTTTTTAAGAAAGACTTGTTTTTATTGGTGCGTTGGCCTATTTATATGCTAAATGAGCCTATACCTAGGGCTATTTATAGAGTGCTTAGATATTACAATATTACAGAGGACTTATTTTATTTTTTTGTTCAAACTTCCAAGTGGCCTATTATGTTAGTCATGTATAAATTATGTTAAACCATGTATAAATGACTCATTCCTGACAAAAGGCAAAAGAGCTGTGTGCTGCGTACATTTGAATAATGTCGGGTTGTAAATGGGTTCGGGCTTTTAAAAAGCTGTCAATCAAAATGTACGTGTCGGGCTCGGGCCAAAATCTGTCGGGCTCGGGACATGTCGAGCTTAACTTTTAAGGCCCGATTACAGCTCTAATAGAAAATCGAATCGAAAATCAAAATCGAATCGAGAATCGAAATCGAATCGATTTGAGAGCTTGTGAATCGAAATCGAATCGATCTGGAACATCTGAATCGATACCCAGCCCTAGTGGAGTCTTTGATGATTTTAGCAGCTCTACTTCTGCAAGGTTTGAGATAGATGCCCTGCAGAGAGGGGAGAGCAGACCCTGATGTGCGCTCAGCTAGGCACACAACTCTCTGCAGGGCTTTGCAGTCTTGACTGGAGCTGTTCCCATTCCACACTGAGATACACTGAGTCAATACACTTTCTATAGCCCCAGAATAGAAAGTTTTCAGGATTGCTGGTGAGACCCTGAATTTCCTCAGCTGTCGCAGATGGTACAGTCTTTGTCTGGCTTTATTAACCTGTGTTTGAATGTGAGTAGTCCAAGTCAGGTCCTCCGAGATGTTTACACCAAGGTACTTGAAGCTGCTCACCCTCTCCACAGGAGTCCCGCTGATCATAAGAGGAGTATAGGGCTGCTGCTGTCTCTTCCTGATGTCCACAATCAGCTCTTTAGTTTTCCTCACATTCAGAGAGAGACAGTTGTCCTGGCACCATGATATTAGTTTCTCTACCTCATCCAAGTATGCGGTCTCATTATTGTTGTGAATGAGGCCCAGAACCACAGTATCATCAGCAAATTTGATAATGGATGTGGAGCTGTGCGAAGACACGCAGTCATGTGTGTAGAGAGAGTAGAGCAGGGGACTCAGGACACAGCCCTGTGGGGCTCCTACGTTCAGGGTAATGGAGTTGGAGGTGTACTGGACTACTTTCACCACTTGAGGTCTGCCGGTGAGGGAATCAAGAATCCAGTTGCATATAGTGAAGAATTCAGGCCGAGGTCCATGAGTTTGGAAGCTAGCTTTATGGGGACTATAGTATTGAAAGCTGAGCTATAGTCGATTAATAGCAGCCTTACATAGTTCCTGTTATTGCTGTCAATGTGTGTGAATATGTGAAATATTTAAAGAATCTTTAAAATATGCCACGGACCTGTTATTGTGGCAACTTTTCCATGCCTCGAAATGATGAACAAAACGAACTGTGATTGGTTGTTTGACATGTCGGACAAACAGCCTCATGGGCGAGACTATTCAAGATGGGTATAAACGGAGGCTGGAGCCAGCTCTAAAGAGTTGCATCTGCCTGCAAAACAGAGGCTGGATTTTCTGGTCCGCAATCCTAGGAACCCATTTCTAGGACCCTAGGTTTTTAGTGACAACGCCATTTACTGAATAAGAGGACCATCGAAGATGGATTACAATCAGAGTGTGAGTATCGAATTTGAATCAATTCTTATTTGTTTCTGTTTTGTTTTATGAATCTGTTGCATGACTTGTAAGATGTATACTTTATTGTGTCTTAAAATTTTTGACTAAAGTGTGTGGGTGGATGGGTGGGTGGATGTGTGGATAAATTATGTTCATACTTTAAAGGTGGACAATTGAAACAGTGATGTCATTTTACTTTTACTTATCGATACTATTAGAGATAATATTGCAACTAGTGGTGGGCATAGATTAATTTTTTTAATCTAGATTAATCTCACTGTGATCTTGAAATTAATCTAGATTAATCTAGATTAATCTAGATTAAAATGGCTCATTCGAATTCTGCCGAAGGCATTCAGAATATGTGTGTTACCCAAATTAAATTGACAAACAGTAAGTCTTTGAGAAGGGGTTTATCAAGCTAGGTGGTGCATTAGAAAAGGGGCTCATCTCCTGTTTTCCAAAATGCATCACAAAGTGCTTGAAAAAGCTGTAAACTAATTCCACATTGCACAAGGTGTAAACAACCTTACGCCTGTTTCACACCAATGTTTAAGTTTTTTTCAAGTTTGTAGGTGTCAAGGTACAGAAACCAAATAATTAAATGTAAAATAGCACTGGATAGTCTTCAATGTAAAAATGAAATATACAATCAAATCTACATTTATTCAGACACCTTCAACATTTCTCACATTATTACAGTTTTGCTATATATATCAAAAATTATATCTGGTGTCTGAATAATTTTTGGTTTGACTGTTAAAACTACAAAGTAATTCAGTCAAGAGCAGTGAGTGATTTTCATTTTCATTTTCTTGGATTAACATTACAGCAGCCAGTAGCTAAATTAGGCGCGGTCACTTTAAGAGACGATGAACGCATCCAATATAATACACATCCCATTTTTTCCTCAACTGTTTACTTTCACTTAAGAAATAACTGACAGTTTTTTTCGAGCATAATTTCTAAGGTGGATATTTTGACATATTTTGTATGTATTTGTCGGCACAAGAGCAAAAATAAGCAAATTCGAGGTTCAAGTGTTTTGAGACGCCTTTCTCTGCGTTAGCCCTGAACACCAGAACACCGAGAGTACTGAATTGGGCTCTTTCACATCTTTTTGTTTGTTCAAACTGCGATTTGTATTTGTCTGTCAGGTGCAGGAGGGACTTCGAGGAGAACTTCGCAGAAGAGAGCTCGGTTTAGTGTCGCTGTCCGTGATACGCGGCTCTCTCTCTCTCTCTCCACACCGAACACAGCGTGCGAGTAACCAGCTACTCTGTTCAGCTTTTCCGCGTCTTGTGTTTGGATGCTTTAAAGAGCCATTAAGATGAAAATTCTAAGCTTCCTATCATTGTTTATAAGTCCTGTACAATAGGTTTAAATCCATCCAAGGTTAAAAAACATTGTCATTTTGTCAAAATATCATTTTAAAATTACCTCAATTCTCAGAGATCCCCAAACGGTTCGCGCGAGGCTGTTCAAAAGATTCAGTTTCCTTAAACCCCACCTTTCGGTAGCATACTGTCTTCTGATTGGTCAACTAACATAGTCAGTTTTGATTGGTTTTTCCGTATTCAAGCCGCGCGCTTCAGTTTGAATCTGAATAGCGCGTTCAGCGCGGGGGCGTCGTCACATTAGATATAATGAAGGGAGACGTGAAAAATGGACATCGCGTTGTTTTCATATGGATTACTTTATCACAGAATATCTGTTAGCAGCACTTGTTACACTTAATTTGAATGACGTGTTTGTAAATGAAGATCAGCGCAGACGAAGGCTGCAGACAGCACACTTACTGATAAGATGCTCGGGAGAAAACAAACACACAACTTAATAATCATACTTCGCGTTGTGATTCGGAGATGCTTGTTGGTCTAAATAAAGTTGGTAATGAACCCTCTTTTATGGCCAAACGCTTTGAAAATCCCGCCTTGTCCTCACCGATATTAGAAAAGCAGTCATCAGTGAAATGTTGTGAACACAACAAAAGGGATTTGTTGTACTTCTCTGTTATTGTGGTAAAAATGAATTTTTGCCATTGGTTCTTCTGATCTTCATTCTTTGGCAGTGAAAATAAAACAAACTTGCCTTTACAATTAAAAACACATTGTCTCCTCGACATGATGCTATCACACCAACCGGAGCGTCTTTGACCCCAAAGAACTAGTTAATTATAGACCAATCTTGAATCTCCCTTCCAAGATACCAGAAAAGGTGGTATCCTTACAATTATATTCCTTCTTAGAGAAAAATGGTATATGTGAGGATTTCCAGTCAGGATTTAGACCGTATCATAGTACTGAGACTGCTCTCCTTAGAGTTACAAATGATCTGCTCTTATCATCTGATCGTGTGTGTATCTTTATTAGTTTTATTGGATCTTAGTGCTGTGTTTGACACAATTGACCACAGCATTCTTTTGCATAGACTTGAACACTTTGTTGGCATTAATGGAAGTGCATTAGCATGGTTTAAATTGTACTTATATGACTGCCATCAGTTCGTAGCAGTGAATGAAGATGTATCATATCGATCACAAGTGCAGTATGGAGTACCTCAAGGTTCAGTACTAGGGCCGCTACTCTTCACGCTCTATATGTTACCCTTGAGAGATATCATCAGGAAACATGGTGTTAGCTTTCACTGTTATGCTGATGATACTCAGCTCTATATTTCTTCGCGGCCCGGTGAAACACCAATTTGAAAAACTAATGGAATGCATAGTCGATATAAAAAACTGGATGACGAGTAATTTCTTACTGCTAAATTCTGAAAAAAACAGAGGTGTTAATTATAGGACCTAAAAACTCTGCTTGTAATAACCTAGAACACTGTCTAAGACTTGATGGTTGCTCTGTCAATTCTTCATCATCAGTTAGGAACCTAGGTGTGCTACTTGATCGCAATATTTCCTTAGAAAGCCACGTTTCTAGCATTTCATTGAAACTGTATTTTTCCATCTCAAAAATATATTTAAAATTACGGCCAATGCTCTCAATGTCAAATGCAGAAATGTTAATCCATGCATTTATGACCTCAAGGTTAGATTATTGTAATGCTTTATTGGGTGGTTGTTCTGCATGCTTAGTAAACAAACTACAGCTAGTCCAAAATGCAGCAGCAGCAAGTGTTCTTACTAGAACCAGGAAGTATGACCATATTAGCCCGGTCCTGTCCACACTGCACTGGCTCCCTATCAAACATCGTATAGATTTTAAAATATTGCTCACTACTTATAAAGCCCTGAATGGTTTAGCATCTCAGTATTTGAATGAGCTCCTTTTACATTATACTCCTCTACGTCCGCTACATTCTCAAAACTCAGGCAATTTGATAATACCTAGAATATCAAAATCAACTGCGGGCGGCAGATCCTTTTCCTATTTGGCGCCTAAACTCTGGAATAACCTAGCTAACATTGTTCAGGAGGCAGAAACACTCTTGCAGTTTAAATCTAAATTAAAGATACATCTCTTTAACCTGGCATACACATAACATACTAATATGCTTTTAATATTCAAATCCGTTAAAGGATTTTTAGGCTGCATTAATTAGGTAAACTGGAACCGGAACACTTCACATAACACCGTACCTTCTACATCATTAGAAGAATGGCATCTACGCTAATATTTGTCTGTTTCTCTCTTGTTCCGAGGTCACCGTGGCCACCAGATCCAGTCTGTATCCAGATCAGAGGGTCACTGCAGTCGCCCGGATCCAGTACGTATCCAGAGCAGATGGTGGATCAGCACCTAGAAAGGACCTCTACATCCCTGAAAGACAGCGGAGACCAGGACAACTAGAGCCCAGATACAGATCCCCTGTAAAGACCTTGTCTCAGAGGAGCACCAGGACAAGACCACAGGAAACTGATGATTCTTCTGCACAATCTGACTTTGCTGCAGCCTGGAATTGAACTACTGGTTTCGTCTGGTCAGAGGAGAACTGACCCCCCAACTGAGCCTGGTTTCTCCCAAGGTTTTTTTCTTCATTCTGTCACCGATGGAGTTTCGGTTCCTTGCCGCTGTCGCCTCTGGCTTGCTTAGTTGGGGTCACTTCATCTACAGTGATATCATTGACTTGATTGCAAATAAATACACAGACACTATTTAACTGAACAGAGATGACATCACTGAATTCAATGATGAACTGCCTTTAACTATCATTTTGCATTATTGACACACTATTTTCCTAATTAATGTCATTCAGTTGCTTTGACGCAATGTATTTTGTTTAAAGCGCTATATAAATAAAGGTGACTTGACTTGACTTGACTACCATCGTGGAAAGAAGGCCATTTGCTGTAAGTTAATTCAAATAACCATATTTAAAGCCATGTTTTTGTCAACAATCTTTTTTATTTTTTTATTTATTTATTATTTCAATAATTAGATTTTGCTTCATTGTAAAGTTAGTTTTGCCAAAAAATTGTAGGTAAAAATATTTTGAGAGTAAATCAATAATTAGTGGTCGGCCAATATATATCGCTAATGCCAATATACTGTATCGGCACGACTGCATTATTTATTGTACATATGGGTTTATTTTATGATTTGATTAATTATATTTTATAGGAATTTTGTGCGCAAAGATCTACACTGATTCAGTGCTTATATTACATACGGGACATTTCAGTCATTGTTCAGTCACCGCATGTTCATGCGGCAGTGCATGAACATGCTGCGACTCAGTACTCCACATATCAGCAAAAAATTTGCCGTTACCATAATTATTGCTGTTTACATTCCTCCGAATACTAATATCACAACAGCTTTGGGCCATTTGCTAACTGCCATTAGTAAACAACAGCAGGCCCATCCAGACGGAGTTTTTGTAATAGCAGATGATTTTAATAGAGCAAGTCTTAAGACTGTCCTACCAAAATTTCATCAGCATGTGCAGTATTCAACTAGAGGAAAAAACATTGGACCATGTCTACAGTAACATCAAGCATGGATATAAGGCATTACCTCTCCCCAATATAGGATTGTCTGACCACATTTCATTGTTTTTGATTCCAGCATATAGACCAATTATCAACAGGGTAAAACCAACTATTAAAACAATACAGATGTGGCCAGAAGGTGCGTCTGAGAAGCTGTAGGACTGCTTCAGTTGCACTGACTGGACTGTATTTGTAGATGACAATATTGATACTTACACATCCTCTGTGCTGTTTTATATAAAATGCTGCATTGATAATGTGACCACACCAGAAAGATTAGCATGTTTCCAAATAAGAAGCCGTGGATGACTAAAACATTAAATTCTTCTGAAGGCCCAGAATTCTGGTTTCCATTCTGAAAACATGCAGCAATACAGTGCAGCCAGGGCAAACCTGAAGAAGAATATTAAGGATGCTAAGGCAGCCTATAAGCGGAAGATCGAGAACCACTTCAGCAACTCGGAGCCCCATCAAGCATGGAAGGGGATTTGTCTCATTACAGTCCATTGCAGTCCAACTACCAGCAGTGCCCTACAAGCAGAGCAGCTCAACCAGTACTTTGGACGCTTCGAACTGGAGAGAATTGAGACTACTATAGAACCAGTTTCTGCCACCAACAGCCAGGTTCATCATCCAAACTACTGAAGTGATACACTCTCTTCCCAAAATCAACATACAGAAAGCGGCTGGTCCAGATGGCATCCCAGGGCGCATCCTCAGGGACTGCCGCAGAGTTGGGTGAGGTATTTACAAATATCTTTAACCTTTCTCTGTTGCAGTGCATTGTTCCAACATGCCTGAAGACATCCAGAATAGTGCCAGTACCAAAGCAGGCTGTCATAACTTCCCTCAGTGATTATAGGCCCATTGCACTGACACCTGTAATTACGAAATGTCTGGAGAGGCTGGTCCTGCATTACATCAAAGTTGTTGTTCCATTTACTCTGGTCCCTAACCAGTATGCATATAGGGCCAACAGGTCGACAGATGATGCCATCTCCACTGCCCTTCACAATGTACTGTGCCACCTGGAACATCAAGGAACGTATGCAAGACTGCTGTTTGTGGACTACAGTTCTGCATTTAATGCCATCATACCTAGCAAACTGGTTTCCAAGATGTCTGACCTAGGCATACAATACAACATCTGCCTGTGGATTAAAGACTCCTTAACACAGCTGCCACAGTCAGTACGGATGGGCTCACATCACTCCTCAACTCTGACACTCAGCACAGGAGTAACATAAGGCTATGTGCTGAGTCCATTTCTGTACTCTTTGTATACTCATGATTGTAAACCATCTCATGATACTAACATCATTATCAAATTCGCTGATGATACGACTGTGGTGGGGTTGATCACCAGAGGCAATGGGTATGCCTACAGAGAGGAGGTACAGAAGTTAATGGTGTGGTGTACAGAGAATAATTTGTCTCTAAACATCAAGAAAACAAAATAAATCATCTTTGACTTCAGAAAGAAACAGTCTGTTTATACACCATTGTACATTAATGGAGAGAAGGTGGAGAGAGTGTCTGGCTTTAAATTCCTGGGAACACACATCTCTGAGGACCTCTCATGGATGATAAACATCATGGCACTAGTCAAGAAGGCACAAAAGCGACTGTAATTTTTAAGAATGCTCAGGAAGATTAATCTGTCACAGCAGCTTCTTGTGTATTCTATCGATGTTCTATTGAGAGTGTACTCACACATGGCATGCTGGTGTGGTATGGAAGCAGCTCTACAGGATACAAAAAGGCTCTGCAGTGAGTCACAAAGACTGCAGAGAACATTACAAACCTGCCATGGAAGACATATTCATATACTGGAAGAGTGCCCAATCACCTTCGATTGGTAACAAAACGAGCCAATTGTACACAGTGTAGCTTGGTCTGTGGGATTTGCATCGTGAGCTCCGCCCTGCTGTTTAGGTATATAAGGAGCAGTGCCAGCATTTCACATTAGCTGCGTTTCCACTGTCGGGCCAAAAGCAGCCATGATTGTGCATGCCAGGGCCAGTCGCGTTTCCAATGTCTCTTCCGGTGCTTGATCGTGCCTTGTCGGGGCTTCCTCAGGGCCCGGGTTCTTTGACCCGACGAAAACCTTGGGCCAAAGCGGGCCAGATGGGGCTAGACGAGTGGTTATGAACAAAGGCAGAGTTTCTCTGTGTTTTGGAGAGCATCAGCGCCGCTGATAATTTCAGAAAGATATCGGCTTTTACACCAGTATTAAAATGTTTTTAAAATAAATTGAGCTCAAAACTCAATTTCAGTCAGCAGCGAGTGTTTGAAATAATTAATCAGATGTGGATTATAACCACAAAACAAGGCAGAAATATGTATAAGCGATGTAAAAGACTATGCACGCTAACATGGTAAATGCAACCAGGAGAAAACAGACGTCAGCTTCTTATTCTCTATCACGATTGTGTATTTATTTAGTGTATTTATTTAGTAACATATTTTATCTGTCATAAGTCTCGTCATAAGTCTGTCATAAGTCTCAGAGTTTAGCTCTGCATAGCATATGCATAGCATATGTCATCAAAATATAATAATGTTTTTTGTTCGGGAGCTTTTATAAAAATAGAGAGTCTGCACTGCGCTGTCTGCGCTGCGGATCATTTCAGAAAGCTAACAGCTATAACACCAGCATTAAATATTTTTTTTAATAAGTTGAGCTCAAAACTCACTTTCAGTGAGCAGCAAGTATTGAAAAACGCGATCCGACCTGATGTGGATTATAATCACCATAAAGGCCGAAATATTTATAAACTATGTAAAAGACTATGCACACTAAACATTAATGTTACCATAGTAAACAAGGTAAATTTGACGCTTGAAGAAATCAGACGTCAGCTTCTTATTTTCTATCACAATCGTGTATTTATTTAGTAAATTATATTATCTGTCAAGTCTTGTCTCGAAAGTTTAGCTCCATGTTGCCTATCATAAAAATATAATAATGTTTTTTTTTTTTTGGGGAGCTTTTATAAAAAATAGAGATATTATCATTCGTTCTAAATGTGACGTACAGGCTACTGTGGCTACAAATAAACAGAAACAGATAAGTAAAATAGCAGGTTATTTTAATAAGCGTTAAAAATAACTAAATAAAAAAATATATAATAATAATAATATATATATTTATAACTTATATTTCTGTGTGATTAATTTTGAGTCCTGATAAATTAATTCATTATGATTAATGTATCACTTATTCTATAGTAAAACATTGATGCTTTTGAATTTGAATATTTAACAAAGCATGCAAACAAACGGCCGCAGTTATCATGTCAAGTGATTTATTTCTTATTAGATTTCTGATAACTTAACTTTGTTGGTGAAATTATGGGGTTGTATGTCATTGTTGTAAAGAGCGTGTTTTAGTGACACGCAGCGGAGCTTCAGGCTTGACTGTGGAAATGCTTTGCCATTCTGGCCTCTGTGTTACTGGCCTGAGGCTATTAGCCCTGCCCGGCCCATTTTAGGCCTTGGCTCTCACTGGCCCAACAGTGGAAATGCGGCTATTCTGAGGAGCCAAGCCATGTGACCCGGCCATTCGGCAGAATAGTGATGTGGTGAAGGGACGTAACATCTCCGTCCCCTCCTTCAGGGAACGAGGGTTACATACGTAACCTAGATGTTCCCTTTCAGTTGGTCACATTCTACGTTACGTCAGAAAGAGACTGACGAATGGGATCCCTTACAAAACACCACATGGCTGTCTTCCAGTGAACCATTTGAGTGATAGAACCCTGTTGTGAGACCAGCACGAGTAAGGGCTTATACCTGACACAGAATGCACTGGGTAGCATATTCCAGCTGGACGTATGCTAGCAGGCTGCCTGCTCGTAGAAGGACTTACAAAGGCAGGCAGGTATCAACTGAGAGGTGGTGATACACATTAATTCTGAGGTACCCAGCCCGCAGGGTGAAAGTTTCAACAACAGAGCTGGCAAGGTGCTTGCCAAGGGAAAGATACACGCTACCAAGAGACTTGCTGTGGAAATACACACGTGGGATTGCCCAGAAAAGGGGAATCACAACACATGGAGGCACCTAGTCCCACACAGGGCTGACAGATAGTGCTGGACAACAACAGTGCTGGAGGAACCCAGGGTTCTGAACTGGGGAACTCACCTGAAGGGAATAATGCACGCATCCAGTCTGTGGAGTGGAATAGCGCAGCAAGCGGATTGACCCCAAGCAGGTCATTACTGACCCGAAGGGGCAATTACCCGGGAGGACACAGGCTCTACACAGAGATTTAAAAAATCGAGCAAATGTGTTAGGTGTCACCCAGCCCACAGCTCTACAGATGCCTTTTAGTGAGGTGCCATGCGCCAGTGCCCAGGAGGGTGCTACACTCTTAGTTGAGTGAATTCTCACCCCTAGTGTCATGGCAGGTCTTGAGCCTGATAAGCCAGGACAATAGCATCCACTATCCAGTGGGATAACCTCTGCTTCCCACATAGCAAATGTCTTCTGGCCCAGATCCGGGCCACACAAAGACGTTTCCCTGTGATTATTTTTCTCAGACTGATATTTGATATTTCTTAAGTTTATTACATTTGGACATTTATTTTTTGTTGGAATTATTTTATGTACGAAACTAAACATGGCATTTAGTTTAAATGGAGATTATTTTGATGAAACAATGACTGGGTTGGGTCTTGGTAGGGGGAGAATATTTGGTGACACTCCAGTCACTCCAATTGAAAGGGAGTGTAGAGTGAACAGAATGCCTCATGTTTTGTGCTCCACACGCGTAACTGATAATGTTCCCAGTCCAACAGCTGACACTTTTCCCTTAGCTGTTCCAGACATAAATGATACAAACTGGCAAGGGTTGATAGCACATACTGCTAAACAGGTTGGTCAGACAATTTTAGCATCTCAAAGGGAAGCTAGTTATGTGGAAGGAGAGAATAGAGGTGCACAAACACAGAGGTTAGATACTTCTAAGACATTATCAGATATATCTTCACTTAACTTTACTGGAGTGAGATTGGTCATGCAGTCAGACGCAAAGGAGCCCCCAGTTTACCGTGGAGATTCGTCAGACAAGCTTGGGGTGCATGAATGGATTGACACATATCTGCGAAAGAGAGGAATACCATTAGCAGAGCAACATCAAGAGATTCTAAGCAGATTGATGGGTAAATCTAAAGATGTTGTCAGAGTTACTCTTCATTGTAATTCAGCTTTAAACCCAGTTGAGAACCAAAAGGTTATCACAGACATCCTGAAACAACATTATAGTGATGTCAATTATTCATGTATGCCCTTGGCTGATTTCTATGGCACTGTTCCATTAGCAGGAGAAGGTCCTGTTGATTATTGGGTGCGGTTGAATAAAGCAGTGGATCTCGCGGAGGAAGTATTAAAAAGACTTGGAAGACGAATCGAAGGTCCGTGTCAAGAAGCGGCTATGATGTTCGTGAAGTACTGCCCTGACTCCACCCTAGCTTCAGTGTTCCGTTTCAAAGCTCCAGAAAAATGGACTGCACAGGACATACAAGAACAACTTGACAGGTACCAAACAGAGTTGAAAGAGCAGATGTCAACGAAGTCAAAGCATCATGTTCCTTCAAGACATGTCACTACTCATGTTCAGACGTCACATGATGTTGATGAAGTGGATGTTGGCTTTTCAACAGAACCAGTTGAGTGCAGTTGAATCAGTACAGCACACACTATAGATAGTGATGACAATTGTATGAGAACTCTGATTAATCTTCTTGATTATGCACTGTCTCAAAATGTCCAAATGCCATCTCACCAGCCCCAAGGCAAGCTCTGTAGAGTATGCAAATCTCCAGATCACTCCACTGTAACGCATTGCCGGTGAGAAAATCTGTGCTTTGCTTGCTTCCAGACTGGGCATAGTAAAACAGACTGTTCAAGTGACAGGTCGAGACCTGGTCTGACAACATTCAGGGGCTCTTCAGGTTCAAACTAGATGGCTCATGTTTGGAAGGGGGATGCGTGGGCACAAGCGAAGAACCCCTAGAGAATGTTGATCTCACAGTGTTGAAGGGCACTGTGTTGAAGTTGCCAGACAAGGTTGGAACCATCAAGCTACAACAGTGTGTTACTGTTTTAGCAAGACAGGAGCACCTTGTCTGGGGAAAGTTGCCAAAAAATGTCCCCATGTCACCAGGAAGCACAGTTGTAGTGGAACCAACGACTTCAAGGTCTGTATCAAGAGACGTCATGATCAGGCGAGTTATCACACCATTATGGGGTGATCGCTGGGTTCCCGTAAAAGTCACCAACATCTCTGACAAGCCAATTACTCTCAAGAGAAATCGTAAATTGGCAAATGTATCACCATGTGTCGCTGTGGAGGACTTTGAACTTTTCCAGGGATTGAGTCGAACTGAGATGTTTGAGAAGGAGAGTCAGTGCTTACCTAATCCATCTTCTGATTTCAGACAGCGACTGGAAACTGTTGGTCTTGCTGATCTTGACATCCAGTCTTGTTCTGTCGACCTTGGGACAAAAGAGAAGTTAGTCCAGTTACTGGAGAGATACAACAATGTGTTTTCCAAGCATGCTTTGGACTGTGGAGAAGTAAAGGACTTTGTTCACCGCATTCAGCTAATGGATGAGCGTCCATTCAGACTCCCTTATTGTAGAGTGCCACCTGCACACTACCAAAAGTTGCATCAGGTTCTGTCTCAGATGGAGGAACAAGGGATAATTAGGAAGTATGTAGAATATGCTTCCCCGTTAGTCTTGGTGTGGAAGAAGGATGGGGGTTTGAGGATATGCACAGATTTTAGATGGTTAAATGCAAGAACAATAAAGGATGCACACCCACTTCCACACCAGTCTGACTGTTTAGCTGCTCTGGGTGGAAACACACTTTTTAGCACCATGGACCTGACATCAGGATTTTATAACATACCCATGGCTGAAGAGGACAAGAAATATACTGCGTTCACGACTCCTGTAGGGCTGCACGAGTATAATAGGATGCCGCAAGGGCTATACAACAGCCCAGCCTCCTTTATGCAGATGATGGTAGGCATTTTTAGAGACTTAAACTTTAGCAGCTTGTTATGTTATCTCGACGATCTGCTGGTGTTCGCTCCAAGTGAACAAGAGGCATTGGAAAGGCTGGAGGTTGTGTTCAGTCGCTTGAGGCAGCACAACCTTAAGTTGAGCCCTAAGAAATGTCATCTGCTGAGAACCTCTGTAAAGTTCCTAGGTCACATCATAGACAGGGATGGAGTTTCTGTAGATCCTGCTAAAGTCAAGGTGATCTCAAAGCTCTCCAAATTTGATCTGATGGAAAACGACAGATATACCCCATCAGTGCAAAGAATTAAATCCGTCCTTGGTTTGATCCTTTATTATAGAGATCGACCGATATGGGTTTTTCTATAGCCGATGCCGATGCCGATGTTTAGAGGTCAGGGTCAGCCGATGGCCGATATGTGCTGCCGATTTTTAGGGCCGATATCTTGGAGTTTTCCCCTTGATTTGCATGCTAAAATGTCACACTAATAATAAGTGGATGCACAACACATTTTTTCTAAACCTATCATAATTTATTGAGCACTGACTTGAACCATCTCTTCATTCATCTTAATTTAGTGCACTGCACTGTATTAAAAAAAAAAATGTATCCAAAGTTAACCAAACAAATTAATAAACTGACCAAGTATTAAATATATAAAACAGGTAATATATATATATATATATATATATATATATATATATGTGTGTGTGTGTGTGTGTGTGTGTGTGTGTGTGTGTCAATCATTTACATAAAAGTTTTAGAGCATTTACATGTATCAAGTACAATTTTTCAAGTTTGTTGGAACATAAATGTAAACTTAAATATACATTTAAATAAATACAATTTTAGAAATAAAAATCAATTAAACTGAAAAATATAAAAAAATAAATATATAAAAAATAAATAACAGTAGTGCTGCAAAGACACTAGCAACCAGCAACATTTGTGTTTGGTATAAATGACACAGAACATCTAAAGTGCATTCTAATTTCGAACTTACATCGCAGTCCAGTGTTGAGTACTCGAGACTCGGACTCGGTCTTGGACTCGGTCTTGAGACCGTATTTTAATGGTCTCGGTCTTGTCATGGACTCGTGTGCATTTTGACTCGGTATTGACTCGGACTCGAACATATTAGGAATCGGACTTATGCCCGAGTCCACTCGAGTCCCAATCAAAATATTTCATGATTATTACTGTATGTTAATGTTTATTTAAACTGGATGTGTGGCGCAAGCGTCTCAGCTGCGTGGCGTGTCTGTTTTTAATTCGGCTCCCATGTTAACAGGTTAGAGCTTGCAGACTGCCTGCGTGAGACGCGCGGAAAACCCGTGCATGCTAGAAATAGAACCGACGCCTATTTTTCACGCGACACGCGTGCATGTTGGAAGTGTTTCCAGGCAAAAAAGTAAAATAGGTTTATATGTCATTTTGTACACAAATACATATTAATTCATGACATTTTGATATTTGAAAGTCTATAGGTTGGCATAAATTCAGATATAAATGTAATTTAAAAAATAAATTAATAATGAACGATTTTCAAATATTGCACCTGTCAAACATACTCTATTGTGCCGTCAATACTGTTGATGGTGTCCTATCAGTAGGTGTGTAAAAAATAAAAATAAAATAAATAAATAAAAAATAAAGTTGATATTGTTGTCATGAAGACAAGAGCCTGGTTTTTCGGCGGCCTCCCTCTATGTCTCCTACAGCCGCAGCAGCGCGCCAAGCGCCGCGTGCAGGCACGCTTCTGGTGTGTAAAACACAGAAAACGCGAAGCAGCCACCACGCTTCTGGCACGCAGCAGAGACGCCACGCAGCCAGTGTGTCACCGGCCTTAAGTTACCCTCCTGCCATCCGCCTGTAGTGATCCCGCTTTCCAGGAAGCCACATTGCTACATTATTTCTCTCAACTGTGTTATTTTTACAAAGTAGGACAAAATGGTCACAGAAAAAAAACCAAATATCGTTTAATAAACTTATATAATGAATACAGACACAGACAGACTGTCTCAACACTAATCATCTCCCCCCAAAAACATGTCTGACAGAATGCATTGAACTTATATGGCATTTCATCCAGCTTTCTTCCCCTGGCACATACACACTTTTGCATGAAATTTTCCTGGACAGTCAGTCGGCTCTTGTGTGTATGCCCTCCGTAACTAAAAAAAAACTTGGACTAGTGTGTATTTTACCCTGCATTAAAATGCAATTAGCATTAGATTATCCGTTGCTGTTACAGAAAGTAATAAAATGGTGACTGTTGTCAGTCCCCGCTTCCTCTGCACCAGTAGAGTGTTTTTAGTCGGGGTGGATTGATCATGAGACCACATCGTGGTTGGTTGGGTAGCAGGATGGTCTCCTCACTTATTTTTTTGAAAAGTAATAATGCCCATCTGTAATCTTCACAACATCTAAAGTGCACATAATCCAAGACATTGTAAGGATATTAGCAGTCATTAGTTAAGCTTCAAGGTTAAAAGTTATGTAAAAGCTGTTACAGTTGAACATTTACAGATATAGTGGTACAGTAATGTTACTTGTACTAGAAAGGTTATATGGATGTGTATAGTGGTACAACGATGTTATGTGAAAATGAGCACTTAATATTGACAAGTTACAATTCATAATACTAATAAAATTACCTTTACACCACATACTATGTGGCCCTTTTACCCTTTATTGTTTCCACCAAACATTTTACATACTCTTGAAGATTTCTTTAGGTCTTGTCAAAGACCCAATCTCTCTGGTCTCGGTCTTGCCTCGGACTCGACCCTTTCTGAACTCGGTCTTGACTCGGACTCGACCCTTTCTGAACTCGGTCTTGACTCGGACTCGACCCTCTCTGGACTCGATCTGGACTCGGACTCGAATGAGCTGGTCTCGACTACAACACTGTCGCAGTCTGTTCATTATTAAAATAAAGTACAGTCAACCAAACATATAAAAGGTTACACTGGTCAGTTTAAATAGACCGTAGTATACCGGTCAACTCTGCTGTTATGCAAAGGACGTTTTTTCTCATGTGAAGAGGATGATTTCTTCCGTCTAGTTTACATAAAAAAAATATTATAGTTTAACATTCAGATACATTGCGAATATGGAAACATTTGGATATGTGCAGAACAAGACGTGAGCAATAACCTCCAAAAACATCGTCAAACCCGCGCTCGCTCGTCCTCGTATGGACTTAGTGCACATGGCATAATATCTTCTTTTTAACATAATAATAAGGACTTCTCATCTCCCTGTCTGCTTTGATGAAGTGAGCAGTTATCGTCACAGAGCTCTCCGTCCCCCTGGACGTCCACCCGTCTATCGTGAGCGCAACAGAGGATGCTCGGGATAGTTTATCCACAACTTTTTTCTTCTCCTGTTCATAAAGATCTGGCACAATCTTTTCACTCTAACCTCTTTACTTCATCATTATATCTGACAGGGAAGCCAAAATGCGCGGGGCGTTCAAGCTCCTCCGCTCGGCATTATCACTGAGTGTGGACTGAACATGCGCAACTTTTTTTTTTTTTTTTTCATAAATCAATCCGCGGGTCACGCGTATGCCGAACTGAAGATATTGATCGGAACGGATCACGGATCAATGATGATCCGTTGCACCACTACTATAGTGTCATTTGAAAACATTGCAGTTGCGTTTCAAAATACAACAACGAGCACCACGAAACCATTTAAAGAGGCGCATTCAGCGGCCTCCTTGACAGAAAACATTCAGCAAAGTAAAATGATCTCAAATGTATGGCGCGCTCTCTTCATTTTTTTAAACGATCATAATCACATTAATTCATTTTACAGACCTGCTACTAGCATTTTATTAATACTAAAACCCCTTTAATTCAGGTGAGAAAGCTTTTTTTCCAAGTGGCTTTTGCACATAACAATAATACCGCTGCAGACGCATTTTGCAGCATTAAGGTTATTACTTTATCGTTAATTTAAACGACGATCGATCATGGAAATTATCAAATATTGACATCCCTAAATACAAATGAGTTGGATGGAAAACTGGTTATTTTCTGCATCACACCATGCTTCCAAACAAATGTCATTCACCGTTCTGGGAAGCTCCAGGACAGCTGTCTCTCTGAGCGCGCTGCTATCTGTGAGCAGGGCAGAGTGACGGAGCCCTCAAACACGCTGAAGTGTTTGTTAGAGCTGACAACTTCTCCACCCCATTTACAGAGTGAAATTCTCTGACTACCTTTATCTCGCAGGTCTGTTGTTGAATCTTCCAAAAGTTTTGGCTCGGGGTGCTTTACATGCAGTGGCTGCAGCAGCACTTTCCACCGCGCCAATAACGCGGGGCTGCCCGCCGACATGCCTGACTTTAAATCGGCGCTACTAAACACGGATATCGGCCGATGCCGATATATTAAAAAATTACAAATATCGGCCCGATATATTGGCCGAGCGATATATCGGTCGACCTCTACTTTATTATCAACATTTCATTCCTGGATGTTCTTCTTTGGCAAAGCCACTCTTTGCTCTTACAGCTGGGCAGAGAAGGAAGAAAGGAATTAAGGGAGATATTAAAGCAGGAACTTATAGGAAGCTCAAACCCACAGATTGGACGAAGAAATGCGATCATGCATTATTTAGTCTCAAGGAGAATTTGCTACAAAGTGTGGTTCTGTATGTGAGAAATTTAGCCATTGGTTGAAAGGCCAAACATTTACTGTTTGGACAGACAACAGTCCACTCACATACATTATGTCAAAGGCAAAACTCGATGCTTATGAGCAACGTTGGGTGTCAAAACTGGCAGCTTACACTTTTGAGCTGAAGCATATAGCAACCCTGAGCAAATCACAGAGGAACTATCCAGTTCATAAGCTCGAGTTTCTGGCATTTAAGTGGAGCGTATGTGAGAAAATTAGCCATTGGTTGAAAGGCCAAACATTTACTGTTTGGACAGACAACAGTTCGCTCACATACATTATGTCCGAGGCAAAACTCGATGCTTATGAGCAACGTTGTGTGTCAAAACTGGCAGCTTACACTTTTGAGCTGAAGCATATAGCAGGGACGAAAAACTTAGTGGCAGATGCTCTGAGTAGAGACCCTTTTGTCAAGACTGTGAGCGTCAGGCTAATGAGTTAGCGCTATCGTGATTTGTTTGTGGAAGCCGAAGAGGTTGATTGAGATGGAGTTCGAGAAGCTTTTCGTCAAGGTGCTCAGAACCTACAGATCTGCCCTCAGTCCTGTCTTGCCTCCCCCTTTGACAGCACCACTGTCAAAGCCTGCTTAAGTTTACATGATCAGTGGGAAGAAACATCAAAAGCAAGAGCTATGCAGATAATTCAGTCTTATCAAGATCTAGTACCAGCTGGTGCTGATACCCTTCCTATGATTACTGCAAACGAAATTAGGGACTTGCAAGAGGCTGATTTGGTCATTTCAAAAGGTATGTCTTTTATGAATTTAAAGCGCCAACCATCAAGACGAGAAATGGCCAATATGAATTCCAGAGCATTATCTTCTTTCAGCAAATGGGATAAACTTAAGATTGTAGATGGAATACTGTACCGAGTGACACAAGATCCACACAGTAAACATAAGCAATATCAGTTGGTCTTACCTTCCAGCCTTAAGGACCAAGCTTTGACAGGATTACATGACTTGGCGGGCCACCAAAGGCAAGCAAGGACCACCCATCTTGCCCGCCAACTATTCTTTTGGCCAGGAATGGGGCATGATATTTGTGGATATATCAAGTGCTGCCAAAGGTGCATTCTAGCCAAGGCTCCAGAACCATCCGCGCGGGCCCCACTTGAAAGTATCAAGACCTCCATGCCTATGGAGCTGGTATGTCTGGATTTCTGGACTGCTGAGGATGGGAAAAACCGTTTCCCATCCGTTGAGTTGATGTGCTTGTTATGACAGACCATTTCACGAAGTTGGCTCACGCCTTTCCTTGTGCAAATCAATCAGCAAAACAAGTCGTAAGGAAATTGTGGGACCGTGTATTCTGTGTGTACCGATTCCCAAGTCGCATCCATACAGACCAGGGAGCCAACTTTGAGAGTACCCTTCTAACGGAGCTTTTCAAACTGTCAGGAGTTGCCAAGTCTCACACCACTGCATACCACCCAATGGGAAATGGGGGGGTAGAGAGGTTTAATCAGACCTTGGGGAGTATGCTTCGAACTCTGCCTCTGAAAGAGAAGCACAAGTAGCCAGAGCAAATTCAAACGTCGACCTTTGCCTACAACGCTACAGTCCATGAAACAACAAGGTATACTCCTTTCAAGACTTATGTTTGGTCGCGTATCAAGATTGCCGGTGGATGGTATGTTCAGACAGGTACTACATGACCCTGTAGTTGTTGATCATGGTACTTACCTAAAATCGTTGATGTCGTACCTCCATGAAGCTGCTGAGATCGCATAGCGACATTCTGAAAAAGAGCAGAGGAAACAGGCAAAAGGTTACAACAAGAAAGTCAGAGGGACATGTCTGGACATTGGGGATCGTGTGCTAGTAGCGAATAAAGGAGAAAGAGG
Source organism: Carassius auratus (assembly GCF_003368295.1). NCBI lineage: Eukaryota > Metazoa > Chordata > Actinopteri > Cypriniformes > Cyprinidae > Carassius > Carassius auratus. Next base: position 297,386 of record NW_020528758.1, read on the forward strand.
AAAGAGGAAATTAGCAGATAAGTGGCACCCTGTAGTGTACACCGTAGTAGACAGGAACCTGCAGACACACACTTAAGCCCCTTTCACACTGCATGTCGGACCGCAATATTCCCGTAACATTGCCTGGTCGCCTTCTGTGTGAAAGCAACCACGTCCCGGAATTGATTACCGAATTGAACCCGGGTCGGGGACCTAGTAACATTGCGGTAATCGATCCGGAACGAGCGCTGTGTGAACAAAAGCCAGATCTAATTCCGTATCGAAGTGATGACGCGCGTTATCGCGCGACTCTTTTACCGGCTGTTTTGAAGGAAGATCAACGTTCGCGACGAAAACATATGTGCAAACTGTAATGAAGCAGAGATCAGTTAGTTCCTCACTTTCCGCGCTGACGCCGAGATCGTTTGCTTGCTTCAGTTAAAGTATAACGTGCCTAGCGTTGTCGACTCGTACATTACACGTCACGCCCTGATGTCACGTGTCGTTACGGGATCTTCAAGGGTTGTTTGTGACTGTATTTGCAGGAATGGCAGTGTGAAAGGGACTTTACAAACTCAAGGATGAGAAAGGGAATGTGAGGATAGTGCACAGGAATTTTATGTTGGACATAAGTTTCCTGCCTGTTGAGTCACCTGATGGGGAGGAAAGCTTCCTGCTTTCTGCAGGAGAGTCAGAGGATGAGACCTGTAGTGCTAGGAGTGAGTTCTGCGTCGAAAATGTCGATCCACCAGACCTGGAGGAAAGAAGCATGAGATGGGTTAATCAAGAGTCTGAAAGCCCTCTAGTCCAGAACTTTGATGTTGAGGAAGCCATGGGCACAAATCATAAAGAGAATAGTAATCGGGATCTTCCTCAAAGTGAAGCTGAAACCAGTCCAACATCTCTTGACGTTAACTTTGACAGTGACATGGATACACATACACAAGTTCAGGCTGACATTCAAATTGACACTGACACTGAAGTTCCAGTTCCTGATGTTCAGGTTGTCAGAACAAGGGCAGGTAGAGTTGTTAAGAAAGTGAACAGATTAAATGAGTCAATGGTTCAGAAGCCTTTTAACCTCCAAGGTGTAGGGAGTCATTTGAAGAAGAGATCTGGATCATTTCTTTCTCTGTTTTAAGAAGTATTCTATTGTATTTTGTTTTGTGTGATGCAAAGACATAATGATTCCAAACAAGAAATTTGAGGGTCAGGTAATATTTTGGTGTACCAGGCATCGTAATGTTCTAAGATGATCTTAGGCTTGATCACCCTGAGGTTTTTCTTGACCCATTAATGGGTAACTCACAAGTTGAATTAATGAATGTTTCATTGTGGACCTGTACCAGGTGATGTGGAGTCAGTGAGGATTTTAGTGAAATCCGGAAGGGGTGAATGTAACGTGTTATAGTGAATACAGTTTGAATGTAACACATTTTTATTTTTCACTAAAATCCTTTTTATTGTATTATTGATTTATTTCTGATTTTCTTTGAGCAGTATATGTCAATACTGTTGTTAATTGTTTAGAGACTTTTACTATGAAAGTTCCTGTTGGCGCTCTACTGACGCCATTTTCAAGCGAGGGCGCGCTTCTCTTCAGTTCGCATTGTATTTGCTGATGAGAGGTAAGCGTTTGTCAGAGCTTTTCATTTTATTGGTGAATTAAGTTTGCAAAGTGTATAAACTGACTAAATATTCTATTATATGTGCTTCTGTGACTGTATGCAGTGTTGTGTTATACATTTTATGCGTGAGTGGATTAAGAATATGAAGTTATATCGTGTGGGCTGTATGATATACTTTTGAGTCATTAATTAGCTAACAAATATTATATCATACAGGAATGTCTTTGGAATGCCCATGAGAGATATTTGAGATTTGAACTTTATTCATATTAATCCGCAGGTATTTCACTCTTATTGTTTATTTTCTTTTATATTCTTGTACTATGTTAATACTCTGTTTCAGTGTTAATTGTGTCTTTCTCAATTGTTATATTCAATTGTTAAAGTGAGTTCGCATTGTATTTGCTGATGAGAGGGATGTCTTTGGAATGCCCACGAGAGAGATTTGAGATTTGAACTTTATTCATATTAATCCGCAGATGGAGTAAAGTTATTGCTGGGCGTCACTGTCAATAAATCCCCTTTGGTGAGTAGAAGTGAAAGTGTCCTGAGCCTTCTTACACACAACGCAGATGATAGTAGCAGCGGTCAGAAAAGGACAGGTTACACTTGCATACAGAGATAAAGCATTCCCGAAGCTCTGTCTATTACCCCCAAGCGAATGGGGAGATTGAGCGCTTCAATAGAGTGTTCAAAGACTTTTTGCAGACTGTTAGCATTGAAGGTAAAGAGTGGAAAGCTTTTGTGACAGATTTTCTACATACATAAAGAGTAACTTCACATGCTGTGACAAAACTGTCAGCTGCTGAGCTTTGCATGGCTGACAAATTAAGACAAAACTGCATGTGAGTGATCTTCCATGCGTGGCTCCTCCAAAAGATCAACAGAATCTGAAACAAATCATCCAACAGTCACAGTCAACAGTTTTTTTTTTTCAAGTTTGTAGGTGTCCAGGTACAGAAACCGAATACTCTAATCCAGTGGTTCCCAAACCTGTCCTGCAATACC